>NC_041388.1:602855840-602857419 GCF_002162155.2 Triticum dicoccoides
GGCCGCGGGTGGCGACTCGGGGCTCCCAGGGGGGTCCCGGGGTGGCTTTTTAAGAAAGGGGGCGGCCTTGCTTGGGGAGGGGGTCGGCGGCGGAGGCGTGCCCGGCTCGGTCTCCCCGAGTCTGGCAGCAGCTCGGCGAGGGAGGCGGTGGCGTGGCGAGCCGGCCTGGCTCGGCTGGGCCTTTGGCCCAGTCGGGCGCGGGGTTTTAAAAAAAACAATTTCGCCGAAACTAAGAAAATTCTAGAAAAGTAAATAAAACTCTAAAATTTGCCACAACAAATTTTCACCGTCTAAATAAAATATTTAGAACAGGATGAACATTTTCTTGGCCCTAAATGCAATTTTTGAAAACGTGCAATTTTTCCTAAATTCAAATAAAACCACGAAAAACTCCAGAATAAAACCTTATTTGATTTTTTTATTTAAATCCTCAATATTTCTTTATTTTGGGGAAGTCATTTTATTCCCTCTCTCATATTTTTATAATAGAAATAATTGAAGATAAAATAAATAAAATCAAATGATCTTATTTTCAAAATTTGAGAAAACACAAATATGAAAATAATGAAATCCCCAACTCTCTCCGAGGGTCCTTGAGTTGCGTAGAATTTCTAGGATCAACCCAAAATGCAAAGAAATATGATATGCAGTGATGATCTATTGTATAACATTCCAAATTGAAAATTTGGGATGTTACAACTTAGTTTCTTTTTGTTGAGCTTTCATATACTTATAGCTCTAGTGCATCCGTTGCATGGCAATCCCTACTCACTCACATTGATATCTATTGATGGGCATCTCCATAGCCCGTTGATACGCCTAGTTGATGTGAGACTATCTTCTCCCTTTTTGTCTTCTCCACAACCACCATTCTATTCCACCTATAGTGCTATCTCCATGGCTCACGCTCATCTATTGCGTGAAGATTGAAAAAGTTTGAGAACATTAAAAGTACGAAACAATTGCTTGGCTTGTCATCGGGGTTGTGCACAATTTGAATACTTTGTGTGGTGAAGATGGAGCATAGCCAGACTATATGATTTTGTAGGGATAACTTTCCTTGGCCATGTTATTTTGAAGAGACATAATTGCTTAGTTAGTATGCTTGAAGTATTATTATTTCTATGTCAATATTAAACTTTTGTCTTGAATCTTTCGGATCGGAATATTCATACCACAATTAAGAGAATTACATTGAAATTATGCCAAGTAGCATTCCACATCAAAAATTCTGTTTTTATCATTTACCTACTCGAGGACGATTAGGAATTAAACTTGGGGATGCTTGATACGTTTCCAACGTATCTATAATTTTTTATTGTTCCATGCTACATTATTGGGCTTTATTATACACTTTTATATTATTTTTGGGACTAATCTATTAACCGGAGGCCCAGCCCAGAATTGTTGTTTTTTGCCTATTTGAGGGTTTCGCAGAAAAAAAAATATCAAACGGAGTCCAAACGGAATGAAACCTTTGGGAACGTGATTTTCGGAATGAACATGATCCAAAGGACTTGGACCCTACGTCAAGACATCAACCAGGAGGCCACGAGGTAGGGGGCGCGCTTACCCCCCC
>NC_041388.1:602857555-602889903 GCF_002162155.2 Triticum dicoccoides
CCCCCAGGCGCGCCCTCCACCCTCGTGGGGCCCCTGTTGCTCCACCGACGTACTCCTTCGTCCTATATATACCTACGAACCCCCAAACTACCAGATACGGAGCCAAAATCCTAATTCCACCGCCGTAACTTTTTGTATCCACGAGATCCCATCTTGGGGCCTGTTCCGGAGCTCCGCCGGAGGGGGCATCGATCATGGTGGGCTTCTACATCAACACCATAGCCCCTCCGATGAAGTGTGAGTAGTTTACCTCAGACCTACGGGTCCATAGTCATTAGCTAGATGGCTTCTTCTCTCTTTTTGGATCTCAATACAAAGTTCTCCCCCTCTATTATGGAGATCTATTCGATGTAATCTTCTTTTGCGGTGTGTTTGTTGAGACCGATGAATTGTGGGTTTATGATCAAGTTTATCTATGAAGAATATTTGAATATTCTTTGAATTCTTTTATGTATGATTGGTTATCTTTGCAAGTCTCTTCGAATTATCAGTTTGGTTTGGCCTACTAGATTGATCTTTCTTGCAATGGGAGAAGTGCTTAGCTTTGGGTTCAATCTTGCGGTGTCCTTTCCCAGTGACAGTAGGGGCAGCAAGGCACGTATTGTATTGTTGCCATCGAGGATAACAAGAAGGGGTTTTCGTCATATTGCATGAGTTTATCCCTCTACATCATGTCATCTTGCTTAAAGCGTTACTCTGTTCTTATGAACTTAATACTCTAGATGCATGATGGATAGCGGTCGATGTGTGGAGTAATAGTAGTAGATGCAGGCAGGAGTTGGTCTACTTGTCTCGGACGTGATGCCTATATACATGATCATACCTAGATATTCTCGTAACTATGCTCAATTCTGTCAATTTCTCAACAGTAATTTGTTTACCCACCTTGAATACTTATGCTCTTGAGAGAAGCCACTAGTGAAACCTATGGCCCCGGGGTCTATCTTCCATCATATTAATCTTCCAATACTTAGTTATTTCCTTTGCCTTTTATTTTACTTTGCAACTTTATCATAAAAATACCAAAAATATTATCTTATCATATCTATCAGATCTCACTCTCGTAAGTGACCGTGTAGGGATTGACAACCCCTTATCGCATTGGTTGCGAGTATTTTTTTTGTTTGTGTAGGTGCGAGGGACTCGTGCATGGCCTCCTACTAGATTGATACCTTGGTTCTCAAAAACTCAGGGAAATACTTATGCTACTCTGCTGCATCACCCTTTCCTCTTCAAGGAAAAACCAACGCAAGTGCTCAAGAGGTAGCAATTCTCCTCTGAATTCTTTTATGTATGATTGGTTTATCTTTGCAAGTCTCTTCGAATTATCAGTTTGGTTTGGCCTACTAGATTGATCTTTCTTGCAATGGGAGAAGTGCTTAGCTTTGGGTTCAATCTTGCGGTGTTCGATCCCAGTGACATAAAGGGAACCGATACGTATTCTATTGTTGCCATCGAGGATAAAAAGATGGGGTTTATATCATATTGCATGAGTTTATCCCTCTACATCATCTCATCTTACTTAAAGCATTACTCTGTTCTCTTGAACTTAATACTCTAGATGCATGCTGGATAGCGGTCGATGTGTGGAGTAATAGTAGTAGATGCAGAACCGTTTCAGTCTACTTGTCTCAGACGTGATGCCTATATACATGATCATACCTAGATATTCTCATAACTATGCTCAATTCTATCAATTGCTCGACAGTAATTCGTTTACCCACCATAATACTTATACTCTTGAGAGAAGCCACTAGTGAAACCTATGTCCCCTGGGTCTTTCTTCCATCATATTAATCTTCCAATACTTAGTTATTTCCATTGTCATTTATTTTACTTGCATCTTTTATTTCTCTTTATCATAAAAATACCAAAAATATTATCTTATCATATCTATCAGATCTCACTCTCGTAAGTGGCCGAGAAGGGCTTGACAACCCCTTTATTGCGTTGGTTGCAAGGTTCTTATTTGTTTGTGTAGGTGCGCGGGACTTGAGCGTGATCTCCTACTGGATTGATACCTTGGTTCTTAAAAACTGAGGGAAATACTTACGCTAATTTGCTGCATCACCCTTTCCTCTTCAAGGGAAAACCAACGCAGTGCTCAAGAGGTAGCAATGATTATGATAGATTTGTATTTCTCTCCGATCTATTCGTTTGGTTCGGCCAACTAGATTGATTTATCTTCAGTGGGAGAGGTGCTTTATAGTGGGTTCAATCTTACGGTGTCCTCACCCAGTGACAGGAAGGGTAGCGAGGCATGATAACCCACAAGTAGGGGATCAATTGTAGCCTCTTTTGATAAGTAAGAATGTCGAACCCAATGAGGAGCTAAAGGTAGCACAAATATTCCCTCAAGTTTTATCGACCACCGATACAACTCTACGCACGCTTGGCGTTCACTTTACCTAGAACAAGTATAAAACTAGAAGTACTTTGTAGGTGTAACGGGATAGGTTTGCAAGAATATAAAGAGCACGTAAATAAAAACTAGGGTCTGTTTTAGGTAAAGAAGCAATAAAGTTAGTATAGCAAGTGTGGAAAAGTTGTTGTAGGAGTTGCGAAATTGTCCCTAAGCAATTGACTACTTTACTAGATCGATAGCACAACGAAAATCTACTCATACATCATAGGATGGCAACACATCATTGGATAATAATATGAAGCATAAAGCACCATGTTCAAGTAGAGGGTACAGCGGGTTGCGGGAGAGTGGACCGCTGTAGATAGATGGGGGGAGGTGATGGAGATGTTGGTGAAGATGACAGAGGTGTTGGTGTAGATTGCGGTGACGATGATGGCCCCGGCGGCGTTCCGGCGCCATCGGGAGAGAGGGGAGAGGGGCCCCCTTCTTCTTCTTCTTCTTCCTTGACCTTCTCCCTAGATGGGAGAAGGGTTTCCCCTCTGGTCCATAGCCTCCATGGCGGCAGAGGGGCGAGAGCCCCTCTGAGATTGGATATGTCTCTATGTCTCTCTCTGTTTCTGCGTTCCAGATTCTCCCTTTCACCGTTTCTTAAATTCCCGGAGATACGTAACTCCGATTGGGCTGAAATTTTAACACGATTTCTACCCGGATATTGGCTTTCTTGCGACAAAAGAAGGGAACCAACCGCCTTACGGGGTGTCCACAAGGGCCTAGGGCGCGCCCCTGCCTCGTGCCCCCCTCGAGCATCGTCTCGCGTTGATTCTTCTTCCCAAAAATCACATATATTCCAAAAAAATCTCCGTTAGTTTTTATCTCGTTTGGACTCCGTTTTGATATGGATTTTTTGTGAAACAAAAAACATGCAAGAAACAGGAACTGGAACTGGGCACTGGATCAATATGTTAGTCCCAAAAATAGTGTAAAAATTTGCCAAAAGTATATAAAAGTTGTAGAATATTGGCATGGAACAACAAAAAATTATAGATACGACGGAGACGTATCAAGGCACGTATTGTATTGTTATTACTAAGGATAAAACAATGGGGTTTATTCATATTGATTAGGTTTACTTTGTCTACATCATGTCATCTTGATTAAAGTGTTAATCTGTTTGTCAAGAACTTAATACTATAGATGCATGTTGGATAGCGGTCGATTGGTGGAGTAATAGTAATAGATGTAGGTAGGAGTCGGTCTACTTGTCATGGACATGATGCCTATATGTGTGATCATTGCCATGAATACATCATAACTATGCGCATTTCTATCAATTGCCCGACAGTATTTGTTTACCCATCGTATACTATGTGTTCGAGAGAGAAGCCTCTAGTGAAAACAGTGGCCCCTGGGTCTACTTTTATCATATTATAAAACACAAAATACCTTGCTACAATTTATTTACTTTTATTTTGTTTTGCAATTTATCTATCTACCTATACAAGATTTGATCCTTGCAAGTAACGAGTTCAAGGGGATTCTCTTGCCCGCATTGGGTGCAAGTATTTGCTTTCGTGTGTGTAAGTGTTGTTCATGAGGGTTTGCGTGATTCTCCTACTGGTTCGATAAACCTCGGTTCTCACTGGGGGAAATACTTATCTCTACTGTACTGCTTCACGCCTCCTCTTCAGGGGAAAAACCAATGCAGTTTACAAGTAGCAGGAAGAATTTTTGGCACCGTTGCCGGGGAGACATCATCAAATCCTATCAAGTAACTTCACTCAAACTATCATCTACTTGCTCTAGTTTTTATTTGCCTCTCTTTTTTCATCTCCTCCACTTCTCACAAAAATCAAAAACACAAAAATATTTTACTTCGTTGATTTGCTCGTTTGCCTGCTTTGTCACTATGTCTAGTGCTACCATTCCTCCCCTCTCTCTCCTGATTTTGAAATTATTTACTTCCAATAGAAACAAGGAGAAAATCTAGAAGATGCTTGCTATAGAATAATGGAATCTTATCGTATATGTACCACAAAAGGTGACATAAAAAACTTTCTTCAAAAAAATTATGTGGGACTCACTATGCCTAATAGACAACTTCTGGATTTTGCCGCTAAAGGGAATTTTATTGAAAGTGAATCTAATACTACTTGTGAAATAATAGAGGGGATGGTAGGAACTCCACCACCACAAAAGGGATTCAATTATACTCAAGAAGGAATCCAAATCTTAAAAAAATTGGGGGATATGCAAAAAGAATGGTTGAGTTGCAAAAGTCTAATGAATCACTCAAAATCCTTAGTGCAAATCTCAATCGCATGAATTCCCTTCTTACCATTTGCATCAAGAGGCTCTATACCTTAGATAATAAAATTGCTTCTTTCTTTGAAACTAATGGGAAGTGTAAGGAACCTCCAGGCTTTGAGAAAATCCATCTAGGGTGGTAAAAACTAAAGATGACAATACTTGAAACAATGCCTTACACCTAGCTTGGGATGTAAAACAATAGCGCTTGTTGGGAGTCAACCCAATAGTTATCTTTATTTTTTTGCTTTACTTTCTGTTTTGGTGTATTGGCACAATTATTGCTACTGTTATGATTGTGTTTTTATGTTTTAATTAGTGTTTGTGCCAAGTAAAACCTTTGGGATGATTTGGATGATAGTTGACTTGATTTTGTGAAAAATATCAGGATTTGGATGATTTTTTGAGTTACAAAAGTGTGATTTTTATTCAAATCACTACATATTGTTTTGTACTAGACATATTGTGTTTTATATTACATAGTTCTCTTGTTTTGATGATGTTATGGATTATATCGGGGTATAAGTCATGAAGAAGTTAGAATACGGTAGGTATTATGCAAGGATAAAATGTGAATGGGTTCATAACAGTACCTAAATTTTATGATCTATTTATCTATACCTACTAATAAAGCAAGGTGTGTTTCGCCAATATTTTCATCCGTTCACCATTGAAAAGATTTTTTTATCCGAGATGGTATTAAATTTTTGTGCGTCTCTCCACTAAAAAGACAAAAAGTTTGTCCAGAATTCCGCAATTGGGCCAGGCGCACTCCAGCCCAACAAAGCCAACCCAATAATTATCCTGCCCATGTATTGCGAGCACCTTATTTGTCGCACATGGCAACAAATATTTGAAGGTACGCACAAGTCGCCCAGGACTGGGCCGAACCGTTTTTGTTTTTTCAGTGTTCTATTTCTGTTTCGTTTTTATTTTCTACTTCTTCATTTTTATTTTTATATCAAATAAAAAATACAAAATATATTCCAAATTTTAAGTTTTTTCAAATATTCTAAAACTCAGCATTAAAAAAATTTATTCCTGTTTTGAAAAATATTAGAAACTTAAAAAAATCTGGTTTCGAAATTTCATCAACATTTAAAAAATGTTGTCATGTAGAAAAGTATTCATAATTTTTCGAGATTTCTTTTATAAAATTAATATTTTTTAAAATGTTCCATAAGCTAATAAATATCCTATTTTAGTGAAAAGTTCACAAAAAGAAAATAATGTTTGTGTCTCAGAAAGCATTTTTATAAATTGTTTTGAATGTTCCCCATTTCAAAAACAATCAATAATGTTGTTTTTTATAAAAGGTTCATGTTTTCAAAATATTATTTTTCAGTTTTAATTACTATTCCTGTTTCTAATCTTGTTTGTGTTTTTCCAAAATTATATGGATTTTTCAAAAAAAATCACATTTGTAAAAACTGCCAAGGCTTAAAAATAACATTTCCAAGAATATTCGGAAGTTCATATTTCTTTGAATGTTTAAATAAATAAATAAATCGAATCTGAAGCTATTGTACTTTCTTAAATATTTGCGATGACCATTGGTTAGAAGTGCGGGTTTGTTCTATCCTGGTTGGATATAAATTAAAAAAATTGTGAGCATGCGCCAATAAAAAAGAATATGTTGTTTGGCTCTAATTAGAAAAAAATGTGGACACATGAGTGGTAAAATAATCAAAGAGAATAAACTGTCATAATGAAGCGACATTCATGCCTGATTATACTTATGAAACATGATTTATGCGGTACAATTAGTAATCCATCCGGTTACGCCGTCGTAGGATAGTGGTCGAAGTAACCGTGTCTCGAAGGTCATCACAGATCCACCAAATGAGGAGGCATGCACAATCGCGAGATGGAGGCGGACGCGAAAGAAAAATGCACGAGTTCGGTGCTTGCCACCATGCCTACCAACCCCACCACCATCAAGATTTTATGGGCCAAACATGTCCAGTGAAAAGACCGCAACTCCTTGCTCTGTCACCTACTACCTCCGTCTAGATGAATAAGGCATTCATGTAGTTCTAGGTCATCGATTTGACGAATTAAATATGTGTTATATGTCATGAAAAGTATATCACTAGATTTCTACACGAATGTAGTTTCTAAATATATATTTTTTGTCACATATAATACATGTTTAGATAGTTAAATCGCCGACCTAGAAGTACGTGAATGACTTATTCACCTAGACGGAGGTAGTAGCATTGTGGAACCATTTTTTTGTGGACACATCAATTATCTTTCACGTTGCCTGTCGTAAAAAAATATCTCTCCCATTGCAACGCATGGGCATATGTGCTAGTTATACTAACGAATCTCACAAGGTTTCTATAGAGTTTTGTATGCTGAAGTTTTCATGTTTTGGGTCAGATCACGACGGGTGAAGGAATAAGGAGCAGCAAGACCCTAAGTTTGGGGATGCCCTAGGCACCCCAGGGTAATATTCAAGGAAGACACAAGCATCTAAGCTTGGGGATGCCCCGGATAGCATCCCCTCTTTCGTCTACAATCTATCGATATGTTAATTACTTGGAGCTACATTTTTATTCATCACATGATATGAGTTTTGCTTGGAGCGTCGTGTACCATAGTCGTTGCTTTGTTTTCTTTTTAGTTTGCCACAATCATTGTTTGCTGGGCACACCTTTTGAGAGGGACATGCATTCATTCGTGATTTGTTTGAATACTCTATGTGCTTCACTTATATCTTTTGAGCTAGGTTGTTGCTCTAGTGCTTCACTTATATCTTTTAGAGCACGAGGTGGTTATATTTTATAGAAATAGTAGCACTCTCATGCTTCGCTTAAATCTTTTTGAGAGTCTAACAAATAGTAATGGCAATATGCACGGGTGATGTCGCTTGAAGCTATGTCGGTATTTCCCCAAAGAGGAAGGGATGATGCAGCACAGCGGCGGTAGGTATTTCCCTCATATATGAAACCAAGGTTATTGGACCAGTAGGAGAACCAAGCAACACAACGTAAACACCACCTGCACACAAATAACAAATACTCGCAACTCGGCGTGTAAAAGGTGTTGTCAATCCCTTCCGGGTAACGGCGCCAGAAATTGGCAAACGGACATGAGAGAGTTGTAAATATTGATAGATCGGATGCCAAACAAAATAAATTGTAGAAAGGTATTTTTGTTTTAGTAGATCTGAAAATAAAAGGCAAATTGAAAGGATCGAGAAGAGGTGTCTAGAGGGGGGTGAATAGACTCTTAACAAAGAAAAGTTGCAGTTTTTATTTTCTTCAAGTTAAGGTAGAGTTTTAGCACAAGTTTAAACATTCACAATACATATCAAGCAAGCATGACAAGAGTAGATGAGCAGCGGAAAGTAAAGCATGCAAGTTGCAAGAATGTAAAGGGATGGGATTGGAGTATGCAAACACAATTGGAGACACGGAGATTTTTGGCATGGTTCGGATAGGTGGTGCCATCGTACATCCACGTTGATGGAGACTTCAACCCACGAAGGGTAACGGTTGCGCGAGTCCACGGAGGGCTCCACCCACGAAGGGTTCACGAAGAAGCAACCTTGTCTATCCCACCATGGCCATCGCCCATGAAGGACTTGCCTCACTAGGGTAGATCTTCATGAAGTAGGCGATCTCCTTGCCCGTACAAACTCCTTAGTTTAACTCCACAATCTTGTCGGAGGCTCCCAAGTGACACCTAACCAATCTAGGAGACACCACTCTCCAAAAGGTAATAGACGGTGTGTTGATGATGAACTCCTTGCTCTTGTGCTTCAAATGATAGTCTCCCCAACACTCAACTCTCTCTCACTAATTTGGATTTGGTGGAAAGAAGATTTGAGTGGAAAGCAACTTGGACAAGGCTAGAGGTCAAGATTCATATGGTTGGAATGGAATATCTTGGTCTCAACACATGAGTAGGTGGTTCTCTCTCAGAAAATGAATGTTGGAAGTGTAGGAATGTTCTAATGGCTCTATCCTTGAATGAAGAGTGGTTGGAGGGGTATATATAGCCTCCACACAAAATCTAACTATTACACACAAATCACCAAACTCGGTGGGACCGAATCAGAAAACTCGGTCGGACCGATTTAGTTCATAATGTGACTGTTAGTCATTTTGGTGGGAGTGATATGATCAACTCGGTGGGACCGATGTGCTAGGGTTAGGGTAAAACCTCATATCGGTTTGACCGATTACACAAACTCGGTGAGACCGATTTTGGTAATAAGCAAAATAGAGAGTTGGTCAGGCAAACTCGGTGGGACCGATTGCTCATCTTGGTGGGACCAAATAATTGCAAGAGGCACCAGAGAGTTTGCAAGCCCATCTTGATGAGACCGAGATCCCATCGGTGAGACCGAATTGATTAGGGTTTCTGGCAGTGTCTATGTCAAGTGAACTCGGTGGCGCCGGATGGATCAAATCGGTGGGGCCAAGTTTGACTTTTGGTTTCAGACATATGTGGATATGAGAAAGTGGTTGAGGGCTTTGGAGCATATCACTAAGCACTTTGAGAAAGTAAGCCATTAAGCAACACCTCATCCCCTTTTAATAGTATTGGCTTTCCTAGGGACTCAATGTGATCTTGGATCACTAAACTGAAAATGTAGAGCCTTGAGCTTTTCAGCTTGAGCCAATCCTTTGTCCTTAGCATTTTGAAGGGGTTCCACATCTTCTTGTCCATGCCACTCCATCTGTAGAACTTATCTGAAATATACTAGATAAAAACATTAGTCCAACAAGAGATATGTTGACATTAATTACCAAAACCACCCAGGGAGCACTTGTGCTTTCAATCTCCCCCTTTTTGGTAATTGATGATAACATACATCAAAGCTTTAGATAAAGATATAAGGAATAGTAGGTAAAGCTTTGGAAAGACATGTAACATGCATAGGCTCCCCCTACATGTATGCAACCATATCAATATGGAATGTAAGAGCATGTGGATGCATAAACATGATAGAGCAAGCAATGTGTTGAATGTATCTTGGCTATATGCAGCAGAGCAAATGATGTGAATATGTGAAGTGTAACTTCATGTTCATGATTCCTTCTTGCAAACAATATGTACATTAGCAAGAAATCTTCATGCACATGAGTGTGATGCGTATACTTACCTTGTGGTCTTGAGCTGGCTTAGGAAGAGATGAACCTGAGTAAACAAGGTTAGCTAACACAGGTAAAACTACTAGACAGAGCAAACAAAATAGCCACAAGAGTACCAAGACTGGGATGACATGTAGAGTGTGAGTATTGGGTACTGTATTGGATATAGACATGTTCCCAAAGGTAAAAGGTATGCAATGAGTTCAAGATTTCCTTCCCTTAGATGTCTTTATCCACCTGAATCTTATATTTGATAATGGGAGAATATAGGGAACAGAAAATCAGAGCAAAACGGATCAGAGCACAGAAACATAAGACAAACTAACATGTCTTTCCCCTCTTAAAGGCATGTGACTTCTCTCCTCTTGAATACCAAGCATCTTGGGTCTCTCTCTCCGTTTGATATGATTAAGCATTCTCTCCCTTTGAAGTACTCTCCCCCTTTTGAAGGGAATAAGCTTTGACGTGATCTCTATCTCCCCCTTTGACATCAATTTCCAAGAAGGGATCTTTCTGGATTGTGAGTCAAAATAGGTTTGGTCCTTGAGCCACAGAGCAAAGCAGCATATAGAGTGTGATGCTGGTAGAGGACAAGAATCATCGAGTGGATCTGGATCAATTATACAGGATGCAAATGACAAAGTGTCTTCTCATCATTGAAATCTGTAACACCGAGTTGTTTACTTCGGCGGCACCGAATTGGTTCGGTTAGACCGAAAGAGACAAATCGGTGTGTCCGAGTTCAACATAGAGAGAACAGGTGTCATCTCAGCTCACTATGCAAATAAGATCTCAGAAGGATTTGCAAGGACTTAGCTGAAGGATTTGCAATGAATTGGATGCAGGGAATGCAGAACAAAACAAAGAAAAAAGAAAAGAAATTTAGATGAAGGGAAACAAAAATGAAAGAGACAAATGCAAGAATACAGAGAGACACTAGGGAACTTCATCTAGAATTGGTCGGCGACAAAGTCACCTATGTTAGAGTATATTGACCGAGGAGTCAAGTGAGAACACGTGATCGTAGGTCATACTCATTGTTTAAGCTCAAGATGGGGTTACCATTTTTTGTTTAAGCATTTTGATGTATTCACATATTGTTGAGTTGCTTTGACCCATGACTTAGGATAAAGCTTCTCTAAGATGGAATTACATACCTTGGGTGGTGGTGGTGTACTTGATCATGTAGTTGAACTTGTGTGGGATGCTCAAGGTTGATTTAGCTCATTGGGAGCACCACTTGTAATTGGAGTTCATCTACCTACATGGGTTACTTTTGCAAGGAGGAGCACTTGTGTATCCAAATTGACAATCATGAATTTGATACCAAATGAAATTTGATATATAGAAATGGTCAAAGGATATGTTGAAATGTTTCATGCTTCCTTGTCTTCAACCACCATATTGTAGAGACTTGGTGATGTAGAGATTGCTCAAGATGTGAGTGATTTGCAATCTCATAGATTTTGATTTATCCAAGTACCTATAAGGGATAGATAGCATGCAAGGGTGCAAATATATCCAAGACATATGATCATCATCATAAGAGAAACATCAAGGATTAGTCATAGGCTCATGCCTTACATGTATCCGAATGGAGTATCTACTCCAACTTTGAAGCATCAATGATGTTCAATTCACCTCTCAAACGGCAAAATACTTTCTCATCAAGCGGTTTGGTGAATATATCCGCCAATTGCTTATCGGTACGAACATGCTTAAGATCAATGTCCCCTTTGGCAACATGATCTCGAATGAAATGATGACGAACTTTAATGTGCTTGGTTCAAGAATGTTGGACGGGATTATGAGCAATCTTAATAGCACTTTCATTGTCACAAAACAATGGAACATGTTTCACATAGATCCCATAATCTTTAAGAGTTTGGGTCATCCAAAGTAATTGAGAACAACATGAACCGGCCGCAATGTATTCCGCTTCGGCGGTGGATAAGGACACCGAGTTTTGTTTCTTGGAGGACCAAGACACAAGAGATCTACCAAGAAATTTACAAGTACCCGAAGTGGACTTTATATCAACCTTGTCTCCGGTATAGTCCGAATCAGAGTAGCCAACAAGATCAAAAGAAGACCTCTTAGGATACCAAATGCCAAAATTTGGTGTATGTATTAAGTATCTCACTATCCTTTCACAGCCTTAAGATGACATTCTTTAGGGGCCGCTTGATATCGTGCACACATCCACACACTTAGCATAATATCGGGACGGGAGGCACATAGATATAACAATGAACCAATCATAGATCGGTAAACCTTTTGGTCAATCGATTTGCCATCCTTGGTCAAGTCAAGATGTCCACTAGTAGGCATGGGAGTTTTCATACCTTTGCTTTCTTGCATGTTGAACTTCTTGAATAAGTCCTTGGTGTACTTTGTTTGAGAAACAAAGGTGCCTTCCTTAGTTTGCTTGATTTGCAAACCAAGAAAGAACTTGAGTTCACTCATCATAGACATCTCAAACTTCTCTGACATTAGCTTCCCAAATTTTTCACTAAAATGAGGGTTAGTCGAACCAAATATGATATCATCAACATAAATTTGGCACACAAATAATTCACCATTAACCCTTTTAGTAAAAAGAGTAGAATCTATCTTTCCAATCTCAAAGCCTTTTCCAATAAGGAACTCTAGGAGCTTGTTTAAGACCATAAAGAGCTTTTTGAAGTTTGTAAACATGGTCAGGTTTCTTAGGATTGACAAAGCCGGGAGGTTGCTTAACATAAACTTCCTCCTCAATTTCACCATTTAGAAAAGCACTTTTAATGTCCATTTGGTACAAGGTAATATCATGGTGATTAGCATAGGCAAGTAAGATGCGAATGGACTCAAGTCTAGCAACGGGGGCATATGTCTCATCGTAGTCCATACCTTCGACTTGAGTGTAGCCTTGGGCGACGAGACATGCTTTGTTGCGGACGACTTGACCATCTTCGTCTTGCTTGTTGTGAAACACCCATTTGGTACCAATGATGTTGTGGTTGTTTTCGGGCGTTTCGACCAATGTCCACACTTGATTTCTCTCAAATTTGTGTAGCTCTTCATGCATGGCATTTATCCAATCCGGATCTTTTAATGCTTCTTCAACCTTCATAGGTTCAATGCTAGAGATGAATGAATAATGTTAACAAAAATTAGCCAAACGAGTTTTAGAGCGAGTGATTCTCCCGGTTTGAATATCGTCGAAGATTTGTTCAACGGGATGGTCTCGTGAAACTCTTGCTCGAACTCGTGGGAGATTTTGTTTGGGTCGGGGTGGAGCATCTTCTTCATCATCTCGTTCTTATTCTTAGCCTTCTTCGTTGTTGACATTGTCGTTTTCTTGTCGTGGTGGAGAAGGAGGTTGATGTGGTTCATCTTGGTGTACTTCCTCATTTTCTTCATCTTGGTGTGTCCCACTTGTGGATGCTTCCGTGTCAACTCTTGGTTCACCTTGTCGTGAGGTAGAAGCTTCCACTTGGATGGACGAGGTACTCTCCTTCGCCTCCGTTGGACGAATCTTGCCAATGGACAAGTCTAGGATTGCTTCCGAAGGGTATTTGTCTCCTACATCAATTGGCAATTGCTCTACTTGCGAGCCGTTAGATTCATCAAACTTCACATCTACCGTCTCTTCAACCTTTCGGGTAAATTGTTGTAGACACGGTAAGTGTGAGAGTTCGAGCCATAACCGAGTAGGAAACCCTCATGAGATTTAGGAGCAAATTAAGAACGACGATGCTTATCAAGAATGTAACACTTTGAGCCAAAGAATCAAAAGTATCCAACTTGGCGTTTGTTACCGGTGAGGAGCTCATATGCCATCTTGTCGAGTACCTTGTGAAGATACAAGCAATTTGTTGCATGACAAGCCGTCTCAACCGCTTCTGCTCAAAAATGTTTTGGTGTCTTGTACTCATCAAGCATCATTCTTGCCATCTTAATAAGAGTCCGCTTCTTCCTCTCAACAACTCCATTTTGTTGAGGCGTGTACGTAGCCGATAACTTGTGTGAAATCCCTTCTTCATCAAGAAAGGTATCCACATTTGTGTTCTTGAACTCCGCTCCATTGTCGCTACAAGCCTTCTTGATCTTCACTTCAAATTGATTTTGGGCCTTCCTAGCGAAGTTCTTGAAGATCTTTTGGACCTGCGATTTATCATCAAGAACGAACACCCACGTAAATCTTGAAAAATCATCGACTATGACTAGACCAAATGAGTTTCCACCAAGACTTTTGTAGACATTGGGACCAAAGAGATCCATGTGAAATAGCTCGAGCGGTCTTCTCGTGGTCATGATGTTCTTCACGGGGTGGCTTCCTCCAACTTATTTTCCTGCTTGACAAGCACTATAAATTCTATCCTTGTCAAATATAGCATCTTTTACTCCAAGGATATGATCACCTTTAATAAGCTTATCAAGATTTCGTATGCCCACATGACCTAACCTTCTATGCCACAACCAGCCTTTAGAGGATTTAGCAATTAAGCAAGTTCTAGGTGAAGCCTTTTTAGTGAAATCAACAATATATAGATCACCTCTACATATACCGGTAAAGGCCATTTTATGATTATCTTTACGAAACACTTGGAAATCTACTTCAGTAAATAGGACATTGAAACCAAAATCAGCAAGTCTAGATACGGAAAGTAAATTGTAGCCAAGAGATTCAACGAGCATAACATTTTGTATGGAGCTATCATGTGAGATGGCCACCTTACCAAGGCCAACCACCTTACCCTTTGAGTTATCACCAAAAGTGACGTACTTCCGAGGGCCGTCGTTTTCAGCAAGCTCATGAAACATACCCTTGTCTCTGGTCATATGATTAGTACATCCACTATCAAGGACCCATTCCTTTCCTCCAGCCATGTAGCCATGAAGATTTGCCATAAGACCAAAGTGTCTTATAGACTCATCGAGATCAAAGTCACTATCCTCATCCTCATCATAGTATCCATGTTCAACATCGTCTTGTGATGGATCAATTCCTAGAGAAAGTGATTCATTAGAAGTATGACTGTAACAATGTTCATCTCTATGGATTCTAATGACTTCGGAAATGATATTACTAATGATTCCAACATCTCCTTTGGCACGTATAAGATTGGTAAGCTCAAACAAACAATCACCATACTTGGTATCATTAGGACTCATCTTAGTCAAAGCAATAGACTTATGAAGGATCTCATCTAAGTTTTTCAAGGAATAGTTTGGAAATTGTTCCTCAAGAAATCTCCATAATCAAGAGTAGGCAAGCAACCAATCAGGTTTCTAGGCAAACCTCTAGTGATAAGATTAACAGTTCTAAGGTTGTGAATCATGTCAATAGATTCATCAAGGGTAGGATGCAAAGGACCAACATGAGGTGCACAAGGGCTAGTAATGTACTTGTTCAAATAATATTCATTGAAAAACTCAAGCATCTCAATTTTCCACTCATGAAAGTGTTGGGTTTCGTAGTAATTTCAAAAAATTTCCTACGCACACGCAAGATCATGGTGATGCATAGCAACGAGAGGGGGAGAGTGTGATCTACGTACCCTTGTAGATCGACAACGGAAGCGTTAACTTGGTTGATGTAGTCGTACGTCTTCACGGCCCGACCGATCAAGCACCGAAACTACGGTACCTCCGAGTTCTAGCACACGTTCAGCTCGATGACGATCCCCGGACTCCGATCCAGCAAAGTGTCGGGGAAGAGTTCCGTCAGCACGACGGCGTGGTGACGATCTTGATGTACTACTGTCGCAGGGCTTCGCCTAAGCACCGCTACAATATTATCGAGGACTATGGTGGAAGGGGGCACCGCACACGGCTAAGAATATGATCACGTGGATCAACTTGTGTGTCTCTGGGGTGCCCCCCTGCCCCCGTATATAAAGGAGCAAGAGGGAGGAGGCCGGCCCTAGGAGGGGCGCGCCAGGGAGTAGGATTCCTACTCCTAGTTGGAGTAGGTTTCCTCCTTTCCTAGTCCAACTAGGAGAAGAGGGGAAAGGGGGAAGAGGGGAAGGAACGGAGAGAGGGGCCGCGCCCCAAATCCCTTGTCCAATTCGGACTGGGCTTGGGAGGGGCGCGCGCCACCTCCTGGTCCTTCCCACTAAGGCCCATTAAGGCCCATTGCTTCTTCCTCGTATTCCTGTAACTCCCCGGTACCTCCGAAAATACCCGAATCACTCGGAACCTTTCCGATGTCCGAATATAGTTGTCCAATATATCGATCTTTACATCTCGACCATTTCGAGACTCCTCGTCATGTCCCCAATCTCATCCGGGACTCCAAACTCCTTTGGTACATCAAAACTCATAAACTCATAATATAACTGTCATCGAAACCTTAAGTGTGCGGACCCTACGGGTTTGAGAACAATGTAGACATGACCGAGACACATCTCCGGTCAATAACCAATAGCGGAACCTGGATGCTCATATTGGCTCCCACATATTCTACGAAGATCTTTATCGGTCAGACCGCATAACAACATACGTTGTTCCCTTTGTCATCGGTATGTTACTTGCCCGAGATTCGATCATCGGTATCTCAATACCTAGTTCAATCTCGTTACCGGCAAGTCCCTTTACTCGTTTGTAATACATCATCTCGCAACTAACTCATTAGTTGCAATGCTTGCAAGGCTTATGTGATGTGCATTACCGAGAGGGCCCAGAGATACCTCTCCGACAATCGGAGTGACAAATCCTAATCTCGAAATACGCCAACCCAACATGTACCTTTGGAGACACCTGTAGAGCTCCTTTATAATCACCCAGTTATGTTGTGACGTTTGGTAGCACACAAAGTGTTCCTCCGGTAAACGGGAGTTGCATAATCTCATAGTCATAGGAACATGTATAAGTCATGAAGAAAGCAATAGCAACATACTAAACGATCGAGTGCTAAGCTAACGGAATGGGTCAAGTCAATCACATCATTCTCCTAATGATGTGATCCCGTTAATCCAATAACAACTCTTTGTCTATGGTTAGGAAACATAACCATCTTTGATTAACGAGCTAGTCAAGTAGAGGCATACTAGTGATGTTTAGTTTGTCTATGTATTCACACAAGTATTATGTTTCCGGTTAATACAATTCTAGCATGAATAATAAACATTTATCATGAAATAAGGAAATAAATAATAACTTTATTATTGCCTCTAGGGCATATTTCCTTCAGTCTCCCACTTGCACTAAAGTCAATAATCTAGTTCACATCGCCATGTGATCTAACATCAATAGTTCACATCTTTATGTGGTTAACACCCATAGTTCACATCGATATGTGACCAACACCCAAAGGGTTTACTAGAGTCAGTAATCTAGTTCACATTGCTATGTGATTAACACCCAAAGAGCACTAAGGTGTGATCATGTTTTGCCTGTGAGAGAAGTTTAGTCAACGGGTCTGCCATATTCAGATCCATAAGTATTTTGCAATTTTCTATGTCTACAATGCTCTGCACGGAGCTACTTTAGCTAATTGCTCCCATTTTCAATATGTATCCAGATGAAGACTAAGAGTCATCCGGATTAGTGCCAATACTTGTATCGACGTAACCCTTTTACGACGATCCTTTTGTCACCTCCATAATCGAGAAACATATCCTTATTCCACTAAGGATAACTTTGACCATTGTCCAGTGATCTACTTCTAGATCACTATTGTACTCCCTTGACAAAATTAGTGTAGGGTATACAATAGGTCTGGTACACAGCATGGCATACTTTATAGAACCTATGTCCAAGGCATAGGGAATGACTTTCATTCTCATTCTATTTTCTGCCGTGGTCGGGCTTTGAGTCGTACTCAATTTCACACCTTGTAACACAGGCAAGAATTCTTTCTTTGACTATTCCATTTTGAACTACTTCAAAATCTTGTCAAGGTATGTACTCATTGAAAAAAAAACTTATCAAGCGTCTTGATCTATCTCTATAGATCTTGATGCTCAATATGTAAGCAGCTTCACCGAGGTTTTCTTTGAAAAAATCCTTTCAAACACTCCTTTATGCCTTGCAGAATAATTCTACATTATTTCCGATCAACAATATGTCATACACATACACTTATCAGAAATGTTGTAGTGCTTCCACTCACTTTCTTGTAAGTACAGGCTTCACCGCAAGTCTGTATAAAACTATATGCTTTGATCAACTTATCAAAGCGTATATTCCAACTCCGAGATGCTTGCACCAGTCCATAGATGGATCGCTGGAGCTTGCATATTTTGTTAGCACCTTTAGGATTGACAAAACCTTCTGGTTACATCATATACAACTCTTCTTTAAATCCATTAAGGAATGTAGTTTTGTTTATCCATTTGCCAGATTTCATAAAAATGCGGCAATTGCTAACATGATTTGGACAGACTTAAGCATCGCTACGAGTGAGAAAATTTCATCGTAGTCAACACCTTGAACTTTGTCAAAAACCTTTTTTGACAAGTCTAGCTTTGTAGATAGTAACACTACTATCAGCGTCCGTCTTCCTCTTGAAGATCCATTTATTTTCTATGGCTTGCAGATCATCGGGCAAATCCATCAAAGTCCATACTTTGTTCTCATACATGGATCATATCTCAGATTTCATGGCCTCAAACCATTTCGCGGAATCTGGGCTCATCATCGCTTCCTCATAGTTCGCAAGTTCGTCATGGTCTAGTAACATGACTACCGTACCACTCTGGTGCGAATCTCACTCTGGTTTACCTACGAGATTCAGCAGTAACTTGATCTGAAGTTACATGATCATCATCATTAGCTTCCTCACTAATTGGTGTAGTAGTCACAAGAACAGATTTCTGTGATGAACTACTTTCCAATAAGGGAGAAGGTACAATTACCTTATCAAGTTTTCTACTTTCCTCCCACTCACTTCTTTCGAGAGAAACTCCTTCTCTAGAAAGGATCCATTCTTAGCAACGAATGTCTTGCCTTCGGATCTGTGATAGAAGGTGTACCCAACAGTCTCCTTTGGGTATCCTATGAAGACATATTTCTCCGATTTAGGTTTGAGCTTATCAGGATGAAACTTTTTCACATAAGCATCACAACCCAAAACTTTAAGAAACGACAACTTTGGTTTCTTGCCAAACCATAATTCAGATTGTGTTGTCTCAACGGATTTAGATGGTGCCTTTTTAACGTGAATGCAGTTGTCTCTAATGCATAACCCCAAAACAATAGTGGTAGATCGGTAAGGGACATCATAGATTGCACTATATCCAATAAAGTACGGTTATGACGACCGGACACATCATTATGCTGTGGTGTTCCAGGTGGCATGAGTTTGTGAAACTATTCCACAATGTTTTAATTGAAGACCAAACTCGTAACTCAAATATTTGTCTCCGCGATCAGATCGTAGAAACCTTTTCTTTTCTTGTCATGATGATTTTCCACTTCACCCTGAAATTATTTGAATTTTTCAAATGTTTCAGACTTATGTTTCATCAAGTAGATATACTCATATCTGCTCAAATCATCTGTGAAGATCAGAAAATAATGATACCTGTCGCGAGCCTCAATATTCATCGGACCACATACATCAGTATGTATGATTTCCAACAAATCTGTTGCTCGCTCCATTGTTCCGAAGAACGGAGTCTTGGTCATCTTGCCCATGAGGCATGATTCGCAAGCATCAACTGATTCATAATCAAGTGATTCCAAAAGCCCATCAGTATGGAGTTTCTTCATGCGCTTTACACCAATATGACCTAAACGGCAGTGCCACAAATAAGTTGCACTATCATTATTAACTTTGCATCTTTTGGTTTCAATATTATGATTATGTGTATCACTACGATCGAGATCCAATGAACTATTTTCATTGGGTGTGTAACCATATGAGGTTTTATTCATGTAAACAGAACAACAATTTATTCTCTTACTTAAATGAATAACCGTATTACAATAAACATGATCAAATCATATTTATGCTCAACGCAAACACCAAATAACACTTATTTAGGTTCAACATTAATCCCGAAAGTATAGGGAGTGTGCGATGATGATCATATCAATCTTGGAACCACTTCCAATACACATCGTCACTTCACCCTTAACTAGTCTCTGTTTATTCTGCAACTCCCGTTTTGAGTTACTAATCTTAGCAACTGAACTAGTATCAAATACTGAGGGGTTGCTATAAACACTAGTAAAGTACACATCAATAATATGTATATCAAATATACTTATGTTCACTTTGCCATCCTTCTTATCCTCCAATCACTTGGGGTAGTTCCGCTTCCAGTGACCAGTCCCTTTGCAGTAGAAGCACTTAGTCTCAGGCTTAGGACCAGACTTGGGCTTCTTCACTTGAGCAGCAACTTGCTTGCTATTCTTCTTGAAGTTCCCCTTTTTTCCTTTGCCCTTTTCTTGAAACTAGTGATCTTGTCAACCATCAACACTTGATGCTCTTTCTTGATTTCTACCTTCATCGATTTCATCATGAAGAGCTTGGGAATCGTTTTCGTCATCCCTTGCATACTATAGTTCATCACAAAGTTCTACTAACTTGGTGATGGTGACTAGAGAATTCTGTCAATCACTATCTTATCTGGAAGATTAACTCCCACTTGATTCAAGCGATTGTAGTACCCAGACAATCTGAGCACATGCTCACTAGTTGAGCGATTCTCCTCCATCTTTTAGCTATAGAACTTGTTGGAGACTTCATATCTCTCAACTCGGGTATAAGCTTGAAATATTAACTTCAACTCCTGGAACATCTCATATGGTCCATGACGTTCAAAACGTCTTTGAAGTCCCGATTCTAAGCCATTAAGAATGGTGCCCTAAACTATCAAGTAGTCATCATATTGATCTAGCCAAACGTTTATAACGTCTGCATCTGCTCCTGCAATAGGTCTGTCACCTAGAGGTGCATCAAGGACATAATTCTTCTGTGCAGCAATGAGGATAAACCTCAGATCACGGATCCAATCCGCATCATTGCTACTAACATCTTTCAACACAATTTTCTCTAGGAACATATCAAAATAAACACAGGGAAGCAACAACGCGAGCTATTGATCTACAACATAATTTGCAAAATACTACCAGGACTAAGTTCATGATAAATTTAAGTTCAATTAATCATATTACTTCAGAACTCCCACTTAGATAGACATCCCTCTAATCCTCTAAGTGATTACGTGATCCAAATCAACTAAACCATGTCCGATCATCACGTGAGATGGAGTAGTTTCATTGGTGAACATCACTATGTTGATCATATCTACTATATGATTCACGCTCGACCTTTCGGTCTCCGTGTTCCGAGGCCATATCTGTATATGCTTGGCTCGTAAAGTATAACCTGAGTATTCCGCGTGTGCAACTGTTTTGCACCCGTTGTATTTGAACGTAGAGCCTATCACACCCGATCATCATGTGGTGTCTCAGCACGAAGAACTTTCACAACGGTGCATACTCAGGGAGAACACTTCTTGATAATTATTGAGAGATCATCTTAAAATGCTACCGTCAATCAAAGCAAGATAAGATGCATAAAGGATAAACATCACATGCAATCAATATAAGTGATATGATATGGCCATCATTATCTTGTGCTTATGATCTCCATCTTCGAAGCACCGTCGTGATCACCATCGTCACCGGCGCGACACCTTGATCACCATCGTAGCATCGTTGTCGTCTCGCCAATCTTATGCTTCCACGACTATCGCTACCGCTTAGTGATAAAGTAAAGCATTACAGCGCAATTGCATTGCATACAATAAAGCGACAACCATATGGCTCCTGCCAGTTGCCGATAACTTGGTTACAAAACATGATCATCTCATACAATAAAATTTAGCATCATGTCTTGACCATATCACATCACAACATGCCCTGCAAAAACAAGTTAGACATCCTCCACTTTGTTGTTGCAAGTTTTACGTGGCTGCTACAGGCTTAAGCAAGAACCAATCTTACCTACGCATCAAAACCACAACGATAGTTTGTCAAGTTGGTGTTGTTTTAACCTTCGCAAGGACCGGGCGTAGCCACACTCGGTTCAACTAAAGTTGGAGAAACTGTCACCCGCTAGCCACCTTTGTGCAAAGCACGTCGGGAGAACCGGTCTCGCATAAGCGTACGCGTAATGTCGGTCCGGGCCGCTTCATCCAATAATACCGCCGAACCAAAGTATGGCATGCTGGTAAGCAGTATGACTTATATCGCCCACAACTCACTTGTGTTCTATTCTTGCATATAACATCAACATATATAACCTAGGCTCGGATGCCACTGTTGGGTTTCGTAGTAATTTCAAAAAAAATCCTACGCACACGCAAGATCATGGTGATGCATAGCAATGAGAGGGGGAGAGTGTGATCTACGTACCCTTGTAGATCGACAACGGAAGCGTTAACTTGGTTGATGTAGTCATACGTCTTCACGGCCTGACCGATCAAGCACCGAAACTATGGTACCTCCGAGTTCTAGCACACGTTCAGCTCGATGACGATCCCCGGACTCCGATCCAGCAAAGTGTCGGGGAAGAGTTCCGTCAGCACGACGGCGTGGTGACAATCTTGATGTACTACTGTCGCAGGGCTTCGCCTAAGCACCGCTACAATATTATCGAGGACTATGATGGAAGGGGGCACCGCACACGGCTAAGAATATGATCACGTGGATCAACTTATGTGTCTCTGGGGTGCCCCCCTGCCCCTGTATATAAAGGAGCAAGGGGGAGGAGGCCGGCCCTAGGAGGGGAGCGCCAGGGAGTAGGATTCCTACTCCTAGTTGGAGTAGGTTTCCTCCTTTCCTAGTCCAACTAGGAGAAGAGGGGAAAGGGGGGAAGAGGGGAAGGAAGGGAGAGAGGGGCCGCACCCCAAATCCCTTGTCCAATTTGGACTGGGCTTGGGAGGGGCGCGCGCCACCTCCTGGTCCTTCCCACTAAGGCCCATTGCTTCTTCCTCGTATTCCGGTAACTCCCAGGTACCACCGAAAATACCCGAATCACTCGGAACCTTTACGATGTCCGAATATAGTCGTCCAATATATCGATCTTTACGTCTCGACCATTTCGAGACTCCTCGTCATGTACCCAATCTCATCCGGGACTCCAAACTCCTTCGGTACATCAAAACTCATAAACTCATAATATAACTGTCATCGAAACCTTAAGCGTGCGGACCCTACGGGTTCGAGAACAATGTAGACATGACCGAGACACATCTCCGGTCAATAACCAATAGCGGAACCTGGATGCTCATATTGGCTCCCACATATTCTACGAAGATCTTTATCGGTCAGACCGCATAACAACATATGTTGTTCCCTTTGTCATCGGTATGTTACTTGCCCGAGATTCGATCGTCGGTATCTCAATACCTAGTTCAATCTCGTTACCGGCAAGTCTCTTTACTCGTTTCGTAATACATCATCTCGCAACTAACTCATTAGTTGCAATGCTTGCAAGGCTTATGTGATGTGCATTACCGAGAGGGCTCAGAGATACCTCTTCGACAATCGGAGTGACAAATCCTAATCTCGAAATACGCCAACCCAACATGTACCTTTGGAGACACCTGTAGAGCTCCTTTATAATCACCCAGTTATGTTGTGACGTTTGGTAGCACACAAAGTGTTCCTCCGGTAAACGGGAGTTGCATAATCTCATAGTCATGGGAACATGTATAAGTCATGAAGAAAGCAATAGCAACATACTAAATGATCGAGTGCTAAGCTAACGGAATGGGTCAAGTCAATCACATCATTCTCCTAATGATGTGATCCCGTTAATCAAATAACAACTCTTTGTCTATGGTTAGGAAACATAACCATCTTTGATTAACGAGCTAGTCAAGTAGAGGCATACTAGTGACGTTTAGTTTGTCTATGTATTCACACAAGTATTATGTTTCCAATTAATACAATTCTAGCATGAATAATAAACATTTATCATGAAATAAGGAAATAAATAATAACTTTATTATTTCCTCTAGGGCATATTTCCTTCAGAAAGAACTCTCCATCAAGAAAAGGCACTCTATGTCTAAGACTCCCCAACGTAGACTCATCCACATTCCTCCAATGGTGATTAAACCAAAGCAATGGAGACCAAAGCTCTGATACCAATTGAAAGGATCGAGAAGAGGTGTCTAGAGGGGGGTGAATAGACTCTTAACAAAGAAAAGTTGCAGTTTTTTATTTTCTTCAAGTTAAGGTAGAGTTTTAGCACAAGTTTAAACATTCACAATACATATCAAGCAAGCATGACAAAAGTATATGAGCAGCGGAAACTAAATCATGCAAGTTGCAAGAATGTAAAGGGATGGGATTGGAGTATGCAAACGCAATTGGAGACATGGAGATTTTTGGCACGGTTCCGATAGGTGGTGTTATCGTACATCCACGTTGATGGAGACTTCAACCCACGAAGGTAACGGTTACGCGAGTCCACGGAAGACTCCACCCACGAAGGGTCCACGAAGAAGCAACCTTGTCTATCCCACCATGGCCATCACCCACGAAGGACTTGCCTCACTAGGGTAGATCTTCACGAAGTAGGCGATCTCCTTGCCCGTACAAACTCCTTGGTTCAACTCCACAATCTTGTCGGAGGCTCCCAAGTGACACCTAACCAATCTAGGAGACACCACTCTCCAAAAGGTAATAGACTGTGTGTTGATGATGAACTCCTTGCTCTTGAGCTTCAAATGATAGTCTCCCCAGGACTCAACTCTCTCACTGATTTGGATTTGGTGGAAAGAAGATTTGAGTGGAAAGCAACTTGGAGAAGGCTAGAGATCAAGATTCATATGGTAGGAATGGAATATCTTGGTCTCAACACATGAGTAGGCGGTTCTCTCTCAGAAAATGAATGTCGGAAGTGCAGGAATGTTCTAATGGCTCTCTCCTCGAATGAAGAGTGGGTGGAGGGGTATATATAGCCTCCACACAAAATCTAACTGTTACACACAAATCACCAAACTCGGTGGGACCGAATCAGAAAACTCGGTCGAACCAATTTAGTTCATAATGTGACCATTAGGCATTTCGGTGGGACCAATATGATCAACTCGGTGGGACCGATGTGCTAGGGTTAGGGTAAAATCTCATCTCAGTTTGACCGATTACACAAACTCGGTGAGACCGATTTTAGGTAATAAGCAAAACAGAGAGCTGGTCAAGCAAACTCGATGGGACCGATTGCTCATCTCGGTGGGACCGAAATAATTGTAACAGGCACCAGAGAGTTTGCAAGCCCATCTCGGTGAGAGCGAGATCCCATCGATGAGATGAGATTGACTAGGGTTTCTGGCAGTGGCTATGTCAAGTGAACTCGGTGGCGCCGGATGGATCAAATCGGTGGGGCTGAGTTTGACTTTTGGTTTGGGACATATGTGGATATGAGAAAGTGGTTGAGGGATTTGGAGCATATCACTAAGCACTTTAAGCAAGTAAGCCATTAAGCAACACCTCATCCCCTTTTAATAGTATTGGCTTTCCTAAGGACTCAATGTGATCTTGGATCACTAAACTGAAAATGTAGAGCCTTGAGCTTTTGAGCTTGAGCCAATCCTTTGTCCTTAGCATTTTGAAGGGGTTCCACATCTTCTTGTCCACGCCACTCCATATGTAGAACTATCTGAAATATACTAGATAAAAACATTAGTCCAACAAGAGATATGTTGACATTAATTACCAAAACCACCCAGGGAGCACTTGTGCTTTCACAAATAAAATAGATCGTGAAGGCAAATAATATGAGAAAGAGACTTGGGGGGCATAGGTTTCACTAGTGGCTTCTCTCGAGAAAAATAGCAAACGGTGGGTAAATAAATTAATGTTGGGCAATTGATAGAACTTTAAATAATCATGACGATATCCAAGCAATGATCATTACATAGGCATCACGTCCAAGATTAGTAGACCGACTCCTTCCTGCATCTACTACTATTACTCCACACATCGACCGCTATCCAGCATGCATCTAGTGTATTAAGTTCACGGAGAAACGGAGTAATGCAATAAAACGATGACATGATGTAGATAAGATCTATCTATGTAGAGAATGAGATAGACCCCATCATTTTATCCATAGTAGCAACGATACATACGTGTTGGTTCCCATTGTGTCACTGGGATCAAGCACCGTAACATCGAACCCACTATGAAGCACCTCTTCCCATTGCAAGATAACTAGATCAAGTTGGCCAAACAAAACCCAAATATCAGAGAAGAAACATGAGGCTATAAGCAATCATGCATATAAGAGATCAAAGAAACTCAAATAACTTTCATGGATATAAAAAGATAGATCTGATCATAAACTCGAAGTTCATCTGATCCCAACAAACACACCGCAAAAAGAGTTACATCATATGGATCTCCAAGAGACCATTGTATTGAGAATCAATCGAGAGAGAGGAAGCCATCTAGCTACTAACTACGGACCGGAAGGTCTAAAAAGAACTACTCACGCATCATCGGAGAGGCACCAATGGAAGTGGTTAAGCCCTCCGTGATGGTGTCTAGATTGGATCTGGTGGTTCTAGACTCTACGGCGGCTGGAATTGATCTTCGTCGACTCCCTAGGGTCTCTGGAATATTGGGGTATTTATAGAGCAAAGAGTCGATCCGGGGGGCTCTCGAGGTGGGGCGCGCCCTGGTGGGTTGTGCTCTCCTCGGAGCACCCCCCCCAAGCGCTGCCTTGGCCCATTAGGTGTCTTCTGGTCCATAAAAAATCTACATAAACTTTTGCTGCATTTGGACTCCATTTGGTATTGATTTTATGCGATGTAAAAAACATGCAAAAAACAGCAACTTGCACTTGGCACTATGTCAATAGGTTAGTACCAAAAGATGATATAAATGACTATAAAATGATTATAAGACATCCAAGATTGATAATATAACAGCATGGAACAGACAAAAATTATAGATACGTTGGAGACATATCAACATCCCCAAGCTTAACTCCTACTCGTCCTCGAGTAGGTAAGTGATAAAAACAAAAAAAAAATTGATGTGGAATGCTGCCTAAGATGTCATCTCATATTTTTTTATAGCATGTACATTTGGAATTTTATTTTGTTCAAAGCAATAGTCTAGCTTTGAAATGATAACTTAAATACTCAAGCATATCAACAAGCAACCATGTCTTTCAAAATATCAACGCTAAAATAAGCTATCCCTAGCCCATCATGCTCAATCATTGATCCATTCACGAAACACACTCGCATATTAACTACACCCAATACTCAAGTACGATCATAGTGCCTCCTAGTTGGTGCTTTTGAAAGAGAATATGGAGACTCAAATTCAAAATAAAAATTGCATAAAGTAAAAGAAACGCCATTCGCAGAGGGAAGTAGAGATTTGTATAGGTGTCAGAGCTCAAAGCGAAAAAGTTAGAGATAAAAACATTTAGGGAGGTGTGTCCTTCTCACCAACGAAAACGACTTAGAGTTCCCAACACTTTCCATGCTAGATATATCATAGGCGGTTCCAAACAAAAAATAAAGTTTATTCCTTTTTCCACCATACTTTCACTTTCCATGGCTAACCATATCCACGGGTGCCTTCCATACCAACACTTTCCAAGGAATTTATTGTTTGACAACATAAAGTAAATTCATTTTTCATTTCGGGATTGGGCATCCCTAATACCTTTGCCTTACTCTCGTGCAATCACAAGTGAATAAACACTCATCGTGAGAATAACACATCTAGCATGGAAAATATTAGCCACCCCTCACCGCTCCGCGAGCGAAACGAACACACAAAAGAGAAGTTTATTTTGAAAATTAGAGATGGCACATACAAATTTGCTTAGAACGGCAAAAGAATACTGCATATAGGTAGATATAGTGGACTCATGTGGCAAAACTATTTTAAAGGTTTTTGGATCCACAAGTGGTGATCATACTTAGTGCAAAATTAAGGCTAGCAAAAGATTGAGAAGCGACCAACCAAGAAACAAATAATCTCATAAGCGGGCATTAAGCATAATTAACTCCGAATAATGCACCACAAGTAGGATATAATTTCATTGCATGATTATTGACTTTCGTGCTTGCATAGGGAATCACAAACCTTAACACCAATATTCTTACTGAAGCATAATTACTCATCAACATAACTCACATATCACATCATCATATCTCAAAACTATTACTAAGAATCAAGTTTATTTTGTCCAGTGATCTTCATGACAGTTTTTATTATATCCTTCTTGGATATATATCACTTTGGGACTAATTGTCATGTGTTGCTTTTGATAAGCTCAAACAAATATAAGTGAAGATCATGAGCATAACATTTCTTTCTCTCAGATTAATTTAAGTGAAGCAAGAGAGAATTTCTTGAAAATTTTACTAACTCTCGAATAAATCTAAGTGAAGCAAGAGAGCATTTCTTCAAAAATACTAAAGCACACCGTGCTCAAAATGATATAAGTGAAGCACTAGAGCAAATCCATAGCTCATAAAAATTTAAGTGAAGCATAGAGAGCAATTCTAACAAGTCATGACATAATTTTGGCTCTCTCAAATAGGTGTGTCCAGCAAGGAATCAAGACTTAAAACACAAAATAAAACAAGCAAAGACTCATATCATACAAGACCCTCCAAGCAAAACACATAGTATGTGACGAATAAAAATATAGTTTCGAGTAAAATACCGATGGTCGTTAGAAGAAAGAGGGGATGCCACTCGGGGGCATCCCCAAGCTTAGTTGCTTGTTCTCTTTTGGATAATAGCTTGGGATGACGGGGCATCCCCAAGCTTAGGCTCTTCTTACTCCTTATTCCTTCATCCATCGTAAGATAACCCAAAACTTGAAAACTTCAATCACACAAAACTCAACAAAAGCCTTCGTGAGATCCGTTAGTATAAGAAAACAAATCACTACTATAAGCATTGTAGTAAACCAATTCATATTTTGTTTTTGCATTATATCTACTGTATTCCAAGTTTTCCATGGCAAAAGTTCATCAAAGAAAATCATAAAGCCATCAAAACAAGGACACAACACAAAGAAAACAGAATCTGTCAAAAACAGAACAGTCTGTAGAAATTTGGGTGTTTCAAATACTTATGTAACTCCAAACACTCTGAAAAATTAGGACAACCTGAGAAATTTGTATATTGATCTAATGCAAAAGGAATGGGTATTTTATCACTCTATGGTTAAAATTAAAATTATTTTCGCGATCGCAAAACTTTCTGTTTTTTTCAGCAAGATCAAACAACTATCATCCAAGAAGATCCTAAAGGCTTTACTTGGCAAAAAAAACTAATTAAAACATAAAAACACAATCATAACAGTAGCATAATTGTGCTAACACTCAAGAACATAAAGCAAAAAGCAAAAATAAATTTTGTTCATTGGGTTGCCTCCCAACAAGCGCTATAGTTTTACGCCCTTAGCTACACATAAAGCAAGGATCTACGTTTTGTCATCCTTCTTCTTAATTCCCTTAGAGCTATTTTCATCATGGGGTTTTGTAAAAACAACATCAAACATATTATCCATAGAAACCTTAGCATTATTAAGTTTCCCATTGTCATAACCACGTTGATTTCCGGCAACAATCCATAAATAATGTTGATTAACATTATTAAGAACTTGTTGAATTACAACTAGGATTGGGACTTCCTTTTTAAGATTCTCATCAAAGATCTTATTGTCCCCAAGCAAATGTCTTAACACATAATCACTATTGTAAATAATTTCATCTATTACAGGCTTTTCACAAAGATTTTCCTAGCTTCCCGTATTATGTAGTAAAATTCATTCATAAGAACGAGAGTGGCTAACTTTTTAGCTTTTGTATTCTTTATAATGGGAAGCTCAAAAAACAATCTCTGCAAAGTAGGATGAGTACGAATAAATTTGCTTTCAAGTTTCACAACTAGTGCTGAAATAGCATCCGCATAAGATCTTGTAGTCCTAAGTATAGGAGCATCACCGAGACTTAGATTTCCCACACAATTGAAAAATTCTTGGATACGTTCCTTCCCCATAACGTTCCCTTGCCCTAAGATAAAAGTTTTAGCATCCAGGCAGCCCGTACGTCCAATCTTAGGAGTTAGGCCATCATCTGTTGGTGCCATACCGAAATCACTCATGGTTGCAAGCAAAGGATAGATCTGACGAGAAAACGATGAACGAAAAAGAGGGGTCAATGAAACGGCAAATCTTTGTGAAGTGGGGGAGAGGAAAACGAGAGGCAAGTGAAAAATAATATAAATTGTGAGGAGATGAGATTTGTGATTAGGAACCTGGTAGATGTAGATGATCCTCCCCGACAACATCGCTAGAAATTCCTTTTGATGTTGCTTGAAGCTACGTTGGTATTTCCCCCAAAGAGGAAGGGATGATGCAGCACAGCGGCGGTAGGTATTTCCCTCATATATGAAACCAAGGTTATCGAACCAGTAGGAGAACCAAGCAACACAATGTAAACAACACTTGCACACAAATAACAAATACTTGCAACCCGACGTGTAAAAGGGGTTGTCAATCCCTTTCGGGTAACGGCGCCAGAAATTGCCAAACGAACGTGGGAGAGTTGTAAACATCGATAGATCGAACTCCAAATAAAATAAATTGCAGCATGGTATTTTTGTATTTTTGGTTTAGTAGATCTGAAAATAAAAGGTAAATAAAATAGACCGCGGAGGCAAATAATATGAGAAAGAGACCCGAGGGCCGTAGGTTTCACTAGTGGCTTCTCTCAAGAAAAATAGCAAACGGTGGGTAAACAAATTACTGTTGGGCAATTGATAGAACTTCAAATAATCATGATGATATCCAGGCAATGATCATTACATAGGCATCACGTCCAAAATTAGTAGACCGACTCCTGCCTGCATCTACTACTATTACTCCACACATCGACCGTTATCCAGCATGCATCTAGTGTATTAAGTTCATGGAGAAACGGAGTAATGCAATAAGAACGATGACATGATGTAGACAAGATCTATCTATTTAGAGATAGACCTCATTGTTTTATCCTTAGTAGCAACGATACATACGTATCGGTTCCCTTTCTGTCATTGGGATCAAGCACTGTAAGATCGAACCCACTACAAAACACCTCTTCCCATTGCAAGATAAATAGATCAAGTTAGCCAAACAAAACCCAAATATCCAAGAAGAAATACGAGGCTATAAGCAATCATGCATATAAGAGACCAAAGAAACTCAAATAACTTTCATGGATATAAAAAGATAGATCTGGTCATAAACTCAAAGTTCATCCGATCCCAACAAACACACGGCAAAAAGAGTTACATCATATGGATCTCCAAGAGACCATTGTATTGAGAATCAATCGAGAGAGAGGAAGCCATCTAGCTACTAACTACGGACCCGAAGGTCTAAAAAGAACTACACACACATCATCAGAGAGGCACAAATGGAAGTGGTGAACCCCTCCATGATGGTGTCTAGATTGGATCTGGTAGTTCTGGACTCTGCAACGGCTGGAATTGATTCTCGTCGACTCACTCAATGTACACATCATGGGGAAGAAGAAGACACAAAAGGAGAAAAACGAGTGGCAAACCTGGACAACCAATTCACAAGCCATCATTGGCCGGACCAAACCCCATGCCGAGGAGTTGTGTGGCGCGGAGGGTCATGTGTCCGCGGACGCGGCCACACCGGCGGATGGGGGGCGACCGAGCCTTTCTCATCTAAGAAGGGACCCATAGGTAGGGGAGGGGAAGGACAAAACCCTAGCTAGGGTTTCTCTCTCACCTTGTTGTGCATCGGCGGCGATTCTGGCGGCTGCTGTTGGCTGATGGCCATCACCGTCACGGCTGAGATGGACCACGCTGAGGAGTGGACTTGGCTGACGGGGACACGATCTAGGAGGAGCATGTAGAGGAGGGCAGGGGAAGAGGTCGTGTGTGTTCTCTTTTTGCCCTAGAGTTCATCCAGATCGTGCATTCTGGACTTGTGGAGGAAAAATGACAACATACTCGACACATTAATCTTCTTAAAATCGGTTATTTGTTTCCTAATTAATATGATGGAGCAATTTAAGATAAGGTTAGTTAATTTAGATTTGATCTTTAGAGATTGATCGTGATTGATTCTTTCACATAAAGACATTACTAAATAACTAGCGCCAACATGGAAAGTTCTGATTCGATCAGATTTTTTCCTTGTGTGAGAGAGGGTGACGCGAAACTAAACTGGTGGGGTGGGGGAGGGACGAAAAAAACTAGCGAAATAAAACGCTTAAAAGTGGTGGGACAAAAGTAAACCGTGGATACTATTCAACCAACTCAGACATTAAGAATAGAGATTATAGTCTGAGAGGCTTTTGCTTTGACATCTTATCTTCATTTATCTCACATACACATCGCTTCTGACTGTGCGACATTAGTTAACAATCTCAAGGCAGCTAAAACTGAAAGTGCACAAAACTTGAATAGCTCGTGTATGCAGTCCAGTTATTCAAGATATTAAGAAGGTGATGATTGAATTTGAAGAAGCCCACATTCTGCATGAGAATCGTGAACACATTTGGGAGGCACATGATTTATTGAGATTTTCTGTTACCTTAGGTGTGGGGCGCCATTTGTGG
>NC_041388.1:602890394-602894226 GCF_002162155.2 Triticum dicoccoides
GTTTAATAAATCCCCAAATTTATGTATATTCCACTTTCTGTTTGGGTCTCGTAACACCCCTTAAAAAAATACTGTGAAAAACTTGCCGAGTCCTCCCATTGTAATCGTGCTTGGCCCGGCACGGCCCGCCGGGGCATGATTACTATACGGGTCGTGCCGTGCCGGCCCGCGTGCTACGCCCTCAGGCCCAGGCACGGCCCAGTTAGTAAACGGGCCGGCACGTTGGCCCGTTTAGCACGGTGGACCGCATATTTCAGTCTATTATTTGACGCACTGAGCGTTTTTAGTCTATTTTTACATATTGGGCCACATATAGATGTATAAAAAAATAAAAAATAAACTTAATCGAGCCGTGCCGTGCCGGCCCGCGTGCACAGCCACCAGGCCCAGGCACGGCCCAGGGCATACCGCGTGCCAGGCCCGGCCCGTTTAGCCCGTGCCGTGCCGGCGTGCTCACGGGCCGGCCCGAAAAAACTGACCCATTTGGCCAGCTATACCCGGAAACCCTCTCCCCGCTCCTCGGTCAGGTGGAGGAGGAGTTGGCATCTCTTGGACGCGAGCGCCGGGTCAAATCGGGGCCCCGGCCGGCCGGGGCCGACCGGCGACGCCACCCGCGCACGCGGCTGAGACCCAGCCCGGCGTCGCGATCACACGCACGATCATTCTGTCGCTTGCCGATGACCCTGCCACCCCATGCATGCATGGGACGCGTGCTCGCTCGCGTACGTGACAATCTGGCCATTGCTTTGTCCCATTGCCTGTCCCTAAACCCCCCTTGCCATCATCAGGTTCAGGCCCTCCGGTCCTTGAAGAAGCGAGGAGAAGGAAATACTGTCACAATTCCTACTGTCACGCGCGCGGTGACCCAGACACACACATGAGCAATCATGGACAGTGGTTGGTCGTATTTATTTTATATTTACTCGGAGGACGTAGAATTAGGTGCTGCGATCAAGAGGAGGGAACCGGCAACACTTGCTAGATCTTGGCATACATGCATGATGGCCTCCAGCAAATACAGCCAATTATTTTTGTCGTGCGCCATGTGAGGTGTATCACATCACATCACGCCAGCTTCCTCTGCTAGCTGTGGAGCGAGTGTAGCGTAGATGGTTTTGTTTAATCTCCGCCTTGTCCCTTGCTCGGCACTGTTGCCCGTGGGACTTTCTATTCCGGAATATTTCCGGTTCCATGCCTGCATAGAATACTTCCTCCGTTTTATAATATAAAAATGTTTTTGACACTACATTAATGTTAAAAACGTTCTTATATTATGGAATGAAGGGAGTAGTTCGCACGGTGGTAGCCCACTCGCACACCACGAGCTGATCAACAGCCTGAAATGTTGCCCTAATTTTCAGCGATCCCGGACCTAGTAAGTTTTGCACGAGCAATGAATGACGAAAACACTTTGACCTCGTGAGTGCATGCAAAAGGGCGCCAAGGTTTGTCAACTTGTCACAGCATGCACGCTCATGGCATGACGATCACAAAAGGTGATGGATCGGCGAAAGGCTCGGGCAAAGGTTTGCTCGTTCTTACTGCTCCTAGCCAGGACCGCGTGCATGGATGAAATGACCCCTTGCCGTTCGTTCGTTACAAAAAGGCTTTTGCACAAAGCTGGGACACACCACTGGTTACTGCTTGCCACCATGCCCTGCAACAGCGTTGCCAAGATCGCCAGCATCTGCATCGGTATCTGCAAAAATTCTCCCGTGCTCTTCCGTCCATCCACTCATCAATCATTTCATTTCGCTCGACGGATTCGTAGTATTCCGGAGCTGATCTGGGTTTGGAGGACATGCGAGCAAAAGAAACTACAGTCCCAGCAGCAGATTGTGGGTTGTAAGGCCAATTCCATCGTGCGACCCCCAACGGACGTCCGTTTTGTTCAGATTCTATCCGTTTGGGTAGCGATTTTGGATCGTGTACGGGCGTGTCTTGAGATGTGGTGGCCGTGCGCCCAGCGCGCGGACGCATCCTTTTGCCCTATCCTATCCGTCAGGACCAAAAATGCTCAAATTTTCATCAAAACTAGTTTCCAACCCAAATATTTGTCTGAAAATTAAAATAGTTTTACAACCCAATTGAAATTGTCTTTAATAAAATATTTTTACAACCAAATCAAAATTGTCTTGACTAAACATAAAATGGACCAATACATCTATTGGTTGCCAATGTGACCCCACACGTGCTCAACCAAGTCATTTTGAAGATTCAAATGAGTGTGCCAATCACGCATCTCACGGTGGAATTGAGCAAACTGTTCAAATGTGGCCGGGTCTTGGTGCAGGGGCTCAATATTTTTATCTTGATAGTCAAATCCTTGGTCGAAGATACTCTCATCACGCTCGTCCTCGACGATCATGTTGTGCATGATCACACAAGCAGTCATCACCTCCCAAAGCTTCCTTTCATTCCATGACAGTGCAGGGTTTCGAACGATACCCGACCGGAATTGAAGCACACCAAAAGCACGTTTCACATCCTTTCTAACACTCTCTTGCATTTGGGCAAATCTCTTTCTCTTCTCACCTTGGGGTTTTGAGATTGTCTTCACAAAAGTTGATCACTGAGGACATATACCATCTGCTAGATAGTATCCCTTGTTGTAATGGTGGCCGTTGATCTCAAAGTTGACAGGTGGGGAGTGGCCTTCTGCAAGCCTTGCGAAAACTGGAGAACGCTGCAGCATGTTGATATCATTGTGAGAACCTGCCATGCCGAAGAAAGAATGCCATATCCAAAGATCCTGCGATGCCACCGCTTTTAATATGACAGTGCACGCCTTGACATGCCCTTTGTACCGGCCCTACCAAGCAAATGGACAGTTCTTCTACTCCCAGTGAATACAATCTATGCTGCCAAGCATGCCTGGAAAGTCTCTAGCTGCGTTGGTCGCCAACAGTCTCTCTGTATCAGCGGCAGTTGGCTGCCTCAAGTACTCTGGGCCAAACACCTCGATCACAGCCTGGCAAAACTTGTACATTGACATCAGACATGTTGTCTCACTCATATGCACATACTCATCCACCAGATCGCCTGGAATTCCATATGCAAGCATGCGCATGGCTGCGGTGCATTTCTGGTAAGAGAAGAATCCAAGCTTGCCAAGGGCATCCGTCTTGCACTCGAAGTATGGGTCATGAGCAACCACTCCCTCTCGGATACGATTGAACACATGCCTAGCCATTCGAAAACGGCGACGAAATTTATCCGGCTTGAAGAGAGGGGTGTTGGCAAAGTAATCAGCATAGAGCAGGGCGTGGCCTCTCTCCCTATTGCGGTTCAGGTTGGGAGCACGGCCAGGGAGTGACCCCCTGTACCGAGGAAGCTGTCGTTGAATGTGGTCGTGAACGACCAGTGCAGCCACCACAACATCTTCATCATCCGACGACGAATCGTCCGATGAACAAAGGAAGTGATGGAAGAAAAACTCGTCTCCACTGTCCATACCTTTGTGGGCAAAATGCCGAACACCTTGTCGACGTGGTGGCGAAGAGGCCGCAATGATCACCTCGACGCAGCAGGGGTAGTTGCCGGCCGGCTACTGGCCGTTGTGGAGCTCTCGTCGGGAGCTGCCGAGGACGCCGTGCTGCATCGCCGGCGGTCCTGTCCCCTCTGCGGCCGGCAAAGACGTCGATAGGCAAACCTCCGATCGACGGCCAAAACTATGGCCACAACACGGGTGTGGTGGCGGCCATGTCGAGAAGTGGTTTGGTAGGGACGGCCGGAGGCTGCGCGGTGAGGAGGCGGCCGGAGAATAGCGGCGGCGCCGGCGGCGGGGCGGGGCGAGAGAGAGAGAGAGTGGAAGCGTTGGGAGCGGAGGGAC
>NC_041388.1:602894478-602938215 GCF_002162155.2 Triticum dicoccoides
CGGTCCGTTTCATCCCAAACCGAGCGCAAGTTTGGGTCGGGGATGAGTCGAAAACGGACGGAATCCGAATATTTGTCTGTTTAAGGCTGTGCGCTGGGCTGCGCTATTCGTCCGCTTTACCTCAAACGGACGGGGACGGACAAGATAAGGTCGCGCGGTGGAGTTGGCCTAAGGTTGATGATGGGAAGCTCTCACTCGTCGGTGTCCAACTTGACCTGACTGAAGACTAACAGCTCGAGACAGAGGCAGCTTCAGCTGGCCTGAAGCCCTACAGCCATCGAAAACCTCCAAAGGTTGGAAAAAAAACACTCAAGTTACCCTTGACCGTAGCCTTTCTCTCGAACTCCGACGCTCTCAAAAAAGTTGAAGCAAGCTAGCTAGAGAGGCTTTACCGAAAGCCTCCCTCGCCTGCTTTCGCGTCCCGTTGGGCTACTACCGGATTCCCCTAGGGTTCTGTAGCCTGACCAGCCACAACTCACAGCTGTTGTGCTAGGACAAATGTTCATGAAAAACAGAGACAAAACAGTGATTCCGATTTGCCCAAATTTGCCCACAGCCCAGCCAAAAAGTGAGCACACCCCCCCTATGAACTGTTGCCTCGTGTCATCGGTCATGACAAGCTTCCACAGTCTCTTGGGGCGTGGTTGGTACGTTGTATATAGCCCATCATCGTCGGAGTCCATTGTAGGAGTACCTTGCGGGCGAATCGCCGAACACCTTGCAGGCTTGGTGAAAGAAGCCGCATTGTAGGAGTACCTTGCGGGCGAATCGCCGAACACCTTGCAGGCTTGGTGAAAGAAGCCGCATTGTAGGAGTACCTTGCGGGCGAATCGCCGAACACCTTGCAGGCTTGGTGAAAGAAGCCGGATGGTGAAGAGCCTTGCGCCTCTCCAAGACCAGGTAGCAGGCCTGTCCATGTGGAGGCGAACGTGGCGGCGTTCGACGGCGAGGTAGACACGCAAGGCAGTGCTATCAGCGTCAAAGGCGAGGGGGTGCCGTCGACATTGGAGTGCAACGACGGCGGCGAAAATAGTCCAGCAACGCCGGAGTATGAGGCCGTCGAGGGGTGGCATGCTGCTGGAAGAGGTATCTGGGTGCGGGCGGCCGGCCTGGGAGCCGGCGGCGAGGGGGGTTGGCCACTGTGCGGTCTGTCGAGGGAAGAAATAGGGAAATGGCCACTGTGCCACCGACTGACGGGCTAGAGAAAGTACAAGGCGTCACGCCCGTTCACTGCGTGTCGCGGCTGAAGCAAACGCGGCACAAATTTCGACCTGAAATAGGCCGCGCAGACAAAGAGCGAATGTTGGTCCGTTTGGGTTGGTGCATTGGGTCGACATAGTTTGCATCGCTCTAAAAGAACCAAGTTAATGTAGTGACTGTGGCTTTGTTTGTGCCTTTTCGTGTGCTCCCTCCATGCCCCATACCACGCCACGCCGTGGCGCACTGCCAGGTGCCCAGGCCCATCGATCTCCGGCACACGACGCAGGCACGCCCACCACGCACCGGGCAGAGGCAGACTGACTGACACACCCCCACCGGCACGAGCGCTGGTGACCAGTGACACCGAAGCCTCTTTTCCCCAGGCGGGGCGGCTCGCCGGGTACCTGGGCCGGCCGCTGCGTCGTGATCCCTCCCTCTCTCTACACAATAAATGGCGGGTACGCCAGCGCCTCCGGCATTCATGGCCGGATCACGCCTCCCCGTTTATCACCGCCCAGTCAGGCCGTTCAAATATCTCTCCTAGGCACGCAGCACGGCAGCAGCAGCGCGAGTTCAAAGTTCAAAAACCTGCAGGCAGGCTTCACTGCTCTTGGTCTTCTTGACCTGTCTGACAGAGAAAGATGGCCGGATCATATGGTAGTAATGGTGGCATGGACGTTGGTCTTAACGAAAAGAACAGTCTTTACCTGGTCTCGTGCCGCGAGATTCCCTTCATTCCTCCCGTTGTTAGCGCTTAATCAGCCCGGCTCGCGCCCAGTTGGGTTAATCTAATGCCGCTTTTGGCTTGTCGCGTGATCCAGACAGTCCCCGGATCACTACCATCCTAGAGCTGGTTTACAAATGGAGTAAATTGTCGGTGAGTTATCTACTTGTCTTGTTGAGTACCACACTGTAAAAATCTTGGCGTTTCCAATTCCCGGGAAACTGCTGCGTTAGGAAACTGCTCCGGCGCTACAAGTTTTATGCGAGGTGGTTGGGAGGGCCAGGTGGAGGCATACCGAACACGTGAACGGCGCAGCACTCTACGTGAGCTTCACTCTTTGCCGTGGTCGATCCTGATGGCGATACACCGGAAAAAGAAGAGTATTTTTTGTCTGTCAGTAGAGTGGACGGCAGTCTTGCAGTTGCAGAGAGGGGCTGCTCAAACTGTAGTTTAGGACAAAGCGAGTACTCCTCCTCCTCCTCCTGCTGCTGCTGGTTGAATAATAAAGAGATTAACAAAGGGGGGTGGGGTGGGGTGATGGAGGATACGTGCTTTTGAGGCAAGCGGAGCGGCAGAGCTCAAAGAAAACCAAAAACGCCATCCTGCCTCCGTCTCCCTCCTCCCTCCTGTAATCGGAACCATTTAACTCCGCACCTAATACAGGCGCCAGAATACCAGGGGCACGCCATTATTGCGACCGACCGAGCTCCCCGTCCTCCTGCTCCTTCCACGCGACCCCCGAATGCCTTAGCGGAGAGTGGCTGTGAGGATCGTCGCGATGATGCAGGGGAGCAGGAGGGCCAAGGGCAAGAGGGAGATGGCCCGGGAGGAGCAGCCGCAGCAGCAGCACAGCCCCAAGGGCCAAGCATGGCAAGCGACTGATCCTCGTCGTCTCTTCCGCCGGGCGGTTGCATTTGGCGTTCCGTGATCTTTAATTTTGTTTGTGCTTGTGCTTCGGCAGGTTCTGCACCACGGGGCTGCCCAGCGACGTCGTGATCGAGGTGGGCGACATGACCTTCCATCTCCACAAGGTTAGTTGCTGCTGAATCTTGTCTCTACTCTGCCATGAAATTCCCGCTTTTCCCCATCCCTCGCCCGTAGCAACAGTTCCAGGAGCTCGCATTCTTGTTTGTCTTGCTCTCCGTCGTCCGCTGCCAATCTCGCTCGTATCTGCCGTGCTCTGTCTCGAGCGTCGAATTTCACTGCGGTTCTTGATCTTGAATTGAAATTAAAGTGGCCGGCGGCTGAGGTTTTGTTTGATGCCTTGCTTGCAGTTCCCGCTAATGTCCAAGAGCAAGAAGATCCACGACCTGATTATGAACAAGGAGTCGAGCCTGGCGAGGCATGCCGGGGGAGGGGAGGAGGAAGGGGAGGATGAGGGGGCAGGGGAGATCAGGGAGGAGCAGGTGGTGCTGGAGGCGGACGAAGAGGCCGACGCGCACCGCATCCGCCTCCCGGACTTCCCCGGCGGCGCCGACGCGTTCGAGCTGGCCGCCAAGTTCTGCTACGGCGTCAAGCTCGACCTCACGCCGGCCACCGCCGCGCCGCTGCGCTGCGCCGCCGAGCGCCTCGGCATGTCCGACGACCACGCCGAGGACAACCTCGTTTCCCGCGCAGACCGCTTCATGTCGCACACCGTGCTCCGGAACCCCAGGGACGCCATCCGCGCGCTCAAGTCCTGCGAGGACCTCCTCCCCCTCGCCGACGACCTCGGCCTCGTGTCCCGCTGCGTCGACGCCATTGCGGCCAAGGCCGCCGCGTCCACGCCCACCGCGCTCTTCGGCTGGCCCATCAATGACGCGGGAGCCGGCGACCGGCCCCGTCACAAGAAAAATGCCGGCGCCGGGGCCACGTCCACGCTGTTCGACGACCTCGCCGGCTTGTCCTTGGCCACGTTCACCCGTGTCATTGCAGCCATGAGGGAGCGGGGCGTCGGCCCTGAGGTCCTCGAAGGGGCTCTCATCGCCTACGCCAAGCGATCCATCCCTGGGCTGTCACGCTCCGACCGGCACACTGGCGGTGGCGGCGCCGCCGCGGCTGCCGCCCCGCGGTCGGCGGATGGCGACCAGAAGGCGCTTCTCGAGACCGTCATTGTCAACCTCCCCGAGGAGACCATCAAGAGCAGTGCCCACACCGGCACGGCAGTGGGCGCCACCACCGCGCGCGTCCTGTTCGGCCTCCTGCGCACGGCAAACATTCTCCAGGCATCAGAGGCTTCCCGTGACATGCTGGAGCGGCGCGTGGCCTCCAGGCTACCCGACGCGTCCGTCGACGACCTGCTCATCCCGAGCTACTCGTACCTCGTGGAGACGCTCTACGACGTGGACTGCGTGGAGCGCATCGTGCGGCACTTCCTCGAGGGCCGAGGCGGCGGCGTCGAGGAGGTCGACGAGGAGGGCAGCGAGGCGGAGACGCCGGGCAGAGAGGCCAGCCGACGGGCCATGCTGGCCGTGGGCAGGCTGATGGACGCCTACCTGGGGGAGATCGCCACGGACGCCAACCTGAAGACGGACAAGTTCTGCGACCTCGCCTGGGCATTGCCGGACGGCGCCCGCGTCTACGACGATGGCCTTTACCGTGCCGTCGACATCTACATCAAGGTTTCTGCCGAACACATTCTGAATGCCATCTTGATCGATGCTTGCGGCTCAATGCCGGTGCTCAGAAGCCGCCGCCGCCGTTCTTTGTGCAGGCACATCCAGCGCTGAGGGAGGAGGAGAAGGAGAAGGTGAGCGGCGTGGTGGACGGGCGCAAGCTGACGCTGGAAGCGTGCACGCACGCGGCGCAGAACGAGCGGCTGCCCCTGCGGACGGTGGTGCAGGTGCTTTTCTTCGAGCAGCTCCAGCTGCGTCGGGCCATCGCCCGGACGATCGTGGCGAATGAAGGCGGTGCGGCAGGCCAAGGAGAGGAAGAAGGCGAGAGCGACGGCGGACGGACGTGGCGAGTGGCGACGAGGGGGAACCAAATGCTCAGGCTGGACATGGACAGCATGCGGAACCGGGTGCAGGAGCTGGAGCGCCAGTGCACCACCATGAGGAAAGCCATCCAGAAGATAGACCGCCGAGGCGGCGCTGCTGGGGATAGAGGAGCGGCGGCGGCACCGGCCGCGGAGGGCAGGTGGGGCTCAATGGTGACCAAGAGGTTCGGATGCAAGTTCCCGGCGCAGGTCTGCCAGTCACAGCCGCGGTCCGTGGTGGCGCGGCCTCGCCGGGCACGGATTGAGCAGAGCCCCTGATACCTCCTCCCTCCCCACTGCACATGATAGCTTTCATCAGCTTCCCTGTTTTGTTCTCTTGATTCTTTGCTTCGATTTGTGAAAATACGAGGGGTTGTCCTAGGAGGAATTGTGAGCTTCATCATGTTTGATCAATCAGATTTCGTTGTAGCAGTGCACAATCTTTCGATCAGTGTCGTCTTGCTGGGTAATGCATCATGTCACATGTTGGCTAAACAAATTGCTTCATTGTTCTCTCCACTTACACAAGGCCAAAAGCCTGCCAAAATTTACAGGCTTGGTAGAGACACTGAATTACCCAGTAATCAGTAAGAGAGAAATGGATGTCAATGGTGCGGTGGAGGCGTCTCACCAGTAATCCCCGCAGGAGCAGGCGCCGTCCTTGAAATGGTGGAACCGCTTGTTGTCCCTGACGATGATCTCGCGGCCGGTCACCTTGGCGATGAGCTTGACGGCGGTGTGGCAGTCCCCGCAGATGCGGAGGTTCTTCATGACCCGCAGCGGCGTGCCGGGCGGGGTACTCACCAGCCCGAACGCGATGGCCAGGCGCTCGCTGTGGTACATGAGGGCGCGCTCTTTGGCGGCCTCGTCGATGTCGTGCAGCACGAAGCGGGTGTCCGGCACGTACCCCGCCGCGCGTATCTCCTCGTGCAGCTCGCGCACCTTCTCGTAGGCCTCCTTCCGCTTGGCCTGCGCCGCGTCCGCGGGCTTTCCTGGTGCCGGCCTCGACGCTCCCTCAAGGACGCGCCGCGCGTCGGCAGGGGCGCCGAGCTTGCAGTACAGCGTGGCGATCCTGTGCACGATGGGCATGGCGATCCCGGAGTACCGGGACGTGGACTTGGCGAGCAAGCGGTGACCTCGTCTGAGGGAGGCCAGCGAGAGCGCGTCAACGTAGCACTGGAGGACCGCGGCCTGCTCTTCCGGCGCGAGTTGGCCCGACGCGCCGGCGCCGCCTCTCCGGGTAAGCATTTCGTCGAGCAGGTTAACTGCTCCCTCGAGGTCGGGCTCTTGGCAGACCCTGCGGAGCTCGTCGCGGTCCAGGCGGCACCGAGTGTCATTGGTCGATACGCTGCCCGCAATAGAAGCGGCGTCGGCGGTCGCATAGCGGAGCAGCGGGCGGCTGTAGCAGCGGGTCTTCGACGTCGTTGCGGCCGGCTGGACGAGGCCTCCTAGAGCAGCGCGGTCGCCGAGGCAGGCGGCGGCGAGGAAAGGGGACGGGTGAGAGGCCGCCGGCGCCGCGAGTCCTGGAGATATTAGCATATCTGCCGGCGACGCGAGTGGCAGGGGAACTTGGTACGCCAAGGAGAAGGGGTAACCGCACGCAGAGTGCGATGGACGGAGGGAGGACGACGAGGGCACACTTGCGGACGAGACAGCAATTCGTGTTTTTCTTAGAATCAGACGTCAATTCGTGTTGAGCCGGTAAGTTTAAGTCCATAGATACAAGGGCCTTTCTAGCTTATGAAGGGGAAACGCTCATGAACTTCGTAAGGGTCATTTGAAGTGAGCTGATGGCACGCTCTCAGCCGCCGTCACGTGTCGCGCGCTCCCGGGCGCTTGATCCGGATTTTTTTTCCAGTTTTTTCAGCTTTTTACATGATTTTTTTTTGTTTTTTCGGCTTTTCGGCTTTGCGTCGGTCTATCTTAACCTTTGGACAAAATTATTAAAAAAATGTGCAAAAAATGCATTTTGTTTTTTTTCTTCCGTCAGAGGCATGATTTTGCTTTTGTGAGAGGCCGTGCCTCTCAGAAATGAAAAAAAATATTTTTATATTTTTTCCTTTCACGAGAGGCAAAACAAAAAAAACATGTTTTCATTTTTTTTCCTTCCGCGAGAGGCACGATGTCATGCCTCTCACAGAAGCAAAACGTGTGGTTGTGTCTTTTTCGGAAAGGAAAAAATATGCTCCTGGTTCAGTTTTTTGTGAAAAAAAAGTCGTCAAAACCTATTAACATGGAATCTATATGTCAACACGAGGAATTCAATGGTGAAAACGATTCGAGATTTGGACACGCGATTTAAGAGATCAAATCTTTGGAATAAACAGATCTAGAAAAAAAGGAAAACCTCTCAGGTGCGACAAGCAACGCACATACAGTGCATCATTTGTCTCGACCTGAGAAGATGAGAGTGACTTTTGCGAGGAATGCTCCTTAACCAGTGATTTCGTCTGAAGTGCGATAGCACGTTTTGTCGTTTTAACCTACACTAGCATAGGACCCATGCGTTGCAACGGGATAAAAGTATTACTCATTCTTGTCCTCATTGTTGACGGTGGCATGATGTCCATCTAATCGTAATGGGTGTGAACATTGCTTAGCGATCAGCTCGGCCATCACACGACACACATGTCACAAAGCCACGCCGGAGCAATGGAATGTTTAAAACTTTAAAATTCTAACCTCATCGAACTTGACATGGGGGCAGCCCTGCAAGGGATACTCCTTGCACCACCCCTCACATTTCTACTCGTTTTTACTTCTAGTGTTGATAGTAGGTAATAGGAGGATATCTTAAGTCCCCGAATTGCGACACAAAATAGGATCGATTATAAAATTCAGCATACACACAATAGAGGGAAACTATCAGTATACACAGGATACATATAAAAAACTGGAAGTATATGCAATGCAGAGGATCAAGCTAAATAAAAACATCATTATAGATGATACTGCCAGGCGGGAGGTTAGAATATTGTATGACAATTGACAAAAGAAATTTACCTCCTTCCTATCACTTCAAAAAAAATCCTGTGAATATCATATATTCTGCCTAACAGATAACAAATTAAGTGTAGTTCCAGTAATCAATCACAACATGATAAAAAGTTCATTTCAGGACATATGCATTCATTTGAATTCGTTCTTTTACCACGTGGCATTTTCTCCCAGTATATCCGGTACATGCTTTAGTGTACTACTATTTCTGCCATAGTAACAACTTTGTTATAGCTCCCCAAAACATAGTTCACAAACAGAAAAAAATGGCATGCCTTTTGTGGGAGGTTGCCACTTCTCAATCAGTAGTAACACCACAAAGTCATCTTTTTTTCAACTGTAGCACTGCCAACACCTTTGATGCAGAACATCTTGATGACCAATCTTAATACAAACTATGTATACAATTATAGTAGTTACATGCTATAATTGGTCTCTAGTGATTTGACCCTTTCAGAGAGCTAGTAAACCAGCAAATTTCAGTTAAGCACTCAAGGGACCTATAACAGGTATTTAAATTAAAAATACTCTGACATCTCCTCAGAGAAGTACCATAATTTAGATAGAGCCTGTTGCTGACAGGTTTTGAAGAGAAGACTGGAAGGGAACCATTGGCATCACGGAGCTAGATAGTTGAGGAATTTAACCTTGGGCAAGAGGGGATCCTGTACTCACTGTAAGAAAGCTCCAGCGAGTCTATTTCCTCTGAACACCCCTCATGCCTATGGACGAGCGTTGACTAACTTAGAGAGAAATAACATACATCTAGACAGCGTGTTTGTTGACAGGTTGTGCTAATACGTTTTTGTAGCCTCAGTTTTAGATCTTTTTCCTTCCAAATTTCTTCTCTCATTACCTCGTGTCCGTTGCTCAACGAAGATGCTCAGCTGAGGATCTTTTCACCTTGTTGCTACCTGTTAAATTGGGATGAACGTTTCAGATATGGTGTGGCATTTGCATGTACTGGTTCGGATAAATAATTAGGAATTCGGTGGGCCGAACACACACACACACAAATATCTTTAAAGTAATTTTCCTTGTAAATAGGCAGGAAGGAGAAACTTACAGTGGGCAGGTTGGGAAGCTTCTCATTCACCATCTTTTCAAGAGCTAGAGCCAACTCCATTGGTAAAATCACAAGATGGGTGCAAGATAGAACACATGAATATTTCACAAGCTATAGGGTTCCACAAAACGAAAGCAACAAATCATATTAAACAACTTGCTACTTTCTTTTCGAGTCCTTCTATATTTGACTGATGACATGTTGAATTCAAAAGGTCATTGGAGAGCAGCTACATAACTAACCAACAACTAAAACGTCACATATGTTTGACGAAGCTACATAACTTTACATACAGCTACTAACTTTATTACCCTGTGATTAAGTGTTACTTTCCCTAGTTGATTAACTTGGCACAAATGACACCTCTTTTTCGAACAACCGAATATCCAACGAACAAACAGGGCGAACACATCAATAGAAACACACACAACCATAAATGAACTTACTACAGAGCATCACCTTTTTCAGAGTGGTCGAACTCTGTTAATGGAGTCACAATGAACTGGAGCCTGACCCTCCCTCCATATTTGTTCCGATTGACACAAAAGAATACACCAAGCATTACCCATCCGTTTAAAGCTAGCACACATGGGATAATGGTATTAATCTCTCATACAATCACGGCAATCTGCATATGATAGCAACAATAAATGCAATCAACACCAGTAGCAATAATCAGTACAAATAGCTAAAAAATATCACTTCAGCAGGAGCACCAAAAGCATGAAAGAACATCACATATAAGTATATAATTGATCCAAACCATAGCTCCCTGTACAACAAAATTGCCCCAAGCAAAGCAAAGAATAAAGAATGGAATACACAGCACCGGATATGGTACAAATCCCCAACCGAACCCCTCCATCTCTCTGTATAAATTCCCCAACCGAACCCCTCAATCTCTCACATCTCTATGTCCCCCAATTATTTTGAACCAATAATCAGTCCCCCTTCTTTTCATGATGTAATAGCATTCAGAAAACCAAGATGCAATAGTACCACGGGATTGGGTTTAGGGGAATGCTTGGTCTGTGTTTAGGGAGAGGAAGGCGAGGATGCAGGACGCAGAGGTGGGGTTGAGCGCGAAGGCGGCCTTGACTTGGGAGGTCGGTGAGGAATTGTATTTTTTGCCATGGAAGGCAGCAGCTTCCCCGCCGAAGGCCGGAGGCCAGCACTTCCTCTCCGGATCTCGTGGGGACGGAAGTCGGGGTAGTGCTTTAGATCTCACGAGAAAGGGCCTCCTCTTCCACGGCATGACCAGCCTCTTCTTTGCCGGTGGAAGGCAGCAGCTTCCCCGGTGGAGGCCGTCGCCAGCGCTTCCTCTCCGGATTTTGTGGTCGGCCTAGTCGGAGGAGTGCTTTCTCCAGGATCTCACACTTCCTCGCCGAATCTCGCGTGGAACTTCCTCGCTGGAGAAGATTAGGAGAGGATGGGGAGGGGAAGAAGAACAAGGCGACGGAGGGCGGAGAAGACCAAGGGAGGGCGGAGAGGGCCGGCGGCGGCGGAGGCTAGAGAGGAACGACGACGGAGTCGGCGGATCCGCAGCGGCGAGCGGTGGTGGGGCGACGATGGGGCGAGGGCAGCGGCGGATCCGCTCGTGAGAAGGAGAGGCGCTCGGGCTATTGGGGACTCCGAGTTGATTCTTAAAGAGGCCAGGGACCTTTTTGCAACAATGAAGCGTTGTTCCCAGTTCCATTTAAAAAGGAGTGCGGGTTCAATTATCAAAAGGCACAGGGACTTTTTTATAAAAACACCGCGACGGTGAACCCGAAGACTCAATCCGTGCTTTATTATTACTAACAAAAATGCTCGTGCGTTGCAACGGGAGAAAAAAAAACTCTCTCTAGCCCAATGAGGCTCCTTTCGTCCATGTCTTGTATTTTTAATATGACATCTATGTCAACATGATATCCCGCCTGTGTTGCTACTTATCCTTCATTAAGCTCTTGACAACGATAATTGTGCTGTTTACCTCATCAAAGCATGTTGGAATGCGATCAATTCCAAGGTGATGAAGTCAACCACCACATGACACACTTTTCATTAAAAAACTCAAGGGAATGTTTATAACTTAAAGTAATAATCACGTCAAGCTGGATATGAGGGTCGCCCCCACATGCCTCTTTAGTGTTTCGCTATGTAGCAAACGCCAAAACTTTCCTTAATTTCCAATAATATAATTGGAGACATGTTCGCTACAAATAGTACACAAATGTTCATCTAGACCATCCCCTTCAACTATACTACAATGATCTAATGCATCTTAGCTTAAAAATATATTATTAAAATATACATAAAAATAATTGACCAACACAAAGGTAAGAAAGTTTTCAACAAATAAAAAGTGATAATGCACGTGCAGACTCTTTTGCCCATAAAAGAACAAATATATTGATGGTGGCCATACAAGCACAACATTAAATTAGAAATTGTTCATCTGAAATTAATATGGCATATGACTGCCCCGACAGAGTACATAAACCATTTTAATTTAAATAAAGACAGTAAACAATTGGCAATATTAGTGAGCTCCTTAGCCATGTAATCTAGAGTTTGACTTGAACTATGGTGCAAACTGCCTCTCCACATATCCTGAAACAAAGCATCATTAATAAACTTTAGTAAAATCCTATCCGTCCAAATTTATCCGATGACAATATGTAGCGACTGGTTGTTAATATAGGTAAAAAAGTAGTTTTGCTAAGCCCTTAGCGGTGCCGGTCTACCTACCAAGAAGATGCTTGAGCACTTGAGGCCGTCGTCCATGTCAGCGTTCAAAGTTGGACATTGGGTCATGCATTTTTGCCTTGGCAAGGATAAGCAGGCCGGCCGCAAAGTCCATGGCCGTGGCCACGTGCCTCGATAGTTTATGACGAGTTACATCGTAATCTTACCCACAAAGAAAAGAGAGTTACTCCCTCCGTCCGCGAATAAGTGTACTTCTAGCTTTTGTCCTAAGTCAAAGTTTTAAAATTTTGACCAACTATATACAAAAGAGTAGAAATATATATGACATCAAATTGATATATTATGAAAGTACATTTCAAAACGGATCTAGTGATACTAATTTAGTGCTATAAATGCTGCTACTTTTCCCTATAAAGTTGGTCAAAGTTTTAAAGCTTTGACTTAAGACAAAAGCTAGAAGTACACTTATTCGCGGACGGAGGGAGTACATCGTAATCTATATTAAATAGGCCACCGCAGACATGATAAGTTCCAGAAAAAATAATACGAATAGATAAAAAATAGAAATGCCAACAGAGCTCTTTGCCTGTTCCATGAGAACAACAATATTGCATTTGTTTATTTTAGCAAGCCAATCAGTATTAGCAAGATGTTCCACATATATATAATTCATAAATAATTCTAGTAAAGCTGCTTCTACTCAATCACTACTTAAAATTTGAGACAGTAAGAAAATGAGAAGCAGAAGAAAAGCATAGAAAAATTAAACGTGCAGATTGGTTACTTGAAGGGTGTGACGTATCTAGAAGTTTGTTGCTTATGCAACATTTCTATTCTAATTTAGAGGCTTTCTTGATTTCAAGGAGAAATAACTCAAAACATGGACTGAGGAAAGGCATTTATCTACAATTGCAACATTACAGAAATTAGTTTTTTTTACCTGCAAAACAATATTACAGGAATTTGCACAACTTGTATTTGTACAGAGGCACTAATTCTGAAAGTTTCTAGCCAATTCACATGCAAGTATCAAACCTCTGAAATTCTATCTGCATAATAGGCCATATTGAACCATTTGGTTTTTGGATAATGTTGGCCAACTAATGCATATTTCAGGTACTTGCAGCAATAAATATTCAGTAATTTGATGCCAAAACGTTTGTCAGTGCCTTTTGAACTGTTATGGTCATACTGTGATACTCCAATGTCTAGGATGTCCACGTATAAACAATCTGAATCTCATACACTTATAACCTCATACCAGCCTGAGCAATCAATGGACAACAAGCAAACAATTATATCAGTCATACCAGTTGTTGCGTTGCTAGTGTGCTTCCTCGATATCAAATTCGGAACAATCCTGCCAAGCCTTAACCAGCATAGAACACAACAGGTAATTAAGTAATCCAAATTTTGCCAAACACTCGGGTGCTGCAAAAGCTGTAGCTTCAACTACCGTCCAGAAAACAAGCGCAACAGCAAGGCAGAGAGCACCGTCAACTTGGGGTGCCGCATCATTATGAGAGCCACAATGATTAGCGTCTGGTGCCAAACTTTACCTAGCAAGGGATGAACACACATCAGTCAATAATAAGCACATAAACAGTATATGCATGCATATGCAGGAAAGAAAATTCACAAAAATAATCTCCCGGTTTTACCTCGATAGAGGATAGAGCTCCGTCCAGGTTGCCGTTACCCAATGTCAAGATCGTCTGTCCAAATCTGCTCAAGTTTAGAATATTAGACGGGGATTGGGAGATGCTTGCTTGAAAGTTTACACACAAAGAATAAAGCAATCAATACTCACACTGGGATCTCACGTCCCCTAGTGTTGTGCGGATGGAACTGGCAGGACAGAGGAAAAGAGGAGAAGAGCTGGAGGTGGAGCGGGAGCAATGTTATTGCTATCCATTGGAGGGCGCCGAGCAGTGGAGGCCGACGACGCGACGTAGTGGAGCTGTGGAGGTGCCGGCAACGGCAAGCGGGGTGACCATGCCAAGAGGGTTGGAGCGATGGGAAATCGACCCGCGGCGGGCTGCTGGAGACCGTCTAGTGGTCGCACGCGTGCGGGCTCGGCGGTGAGGAGAGGACAACGCTGTCCAGGCATGTCCATTGTCGTGTTCCAACTTCCAAGGCTTGGCTTGGCTTCCTCGACCCTGCGGCGGGTTGCTGCAGTCCGCTTTGTGAGGACGACGCTGTCGGGGACTGCCCATGGTCGAGTTCCACGGCTCAGCTCGCATCCCGTCCACCTATTCACCGCTTGGAGAAGAAGCCAACCTGGTACAGCTGGCCGAAACATAGTAGTTAGAAGGATGTGTCTAGGGCACATCTAGATGTGCTCTAGTTATTGCACATCTAAGTGAGTGAATCAAACATAAAAAGGAAAAGAAAAAAGAAAAGAAAATATCCACACAAATCTCAACATAAGATCAATGACATAGGACTTAGATGTGCAATACTTATTGCACATCTAGATGTGCTTTAGCAAAACTGTAGTTTAGAATCCCATCGAATCGAGCGATCAAAAAGAGAGTTGCACATGATTGTCCTGTGATTAACTCAGATTGTAATCAAGGAGAGGAGTCTTTCCTTTCTGTTTTTCTTATTTATAATGCACACGATGTGGTTCCCTGAAATAGTACTACCTCGCGTATATGTTTTAAATTCAAAGTGAAAGCGTAAACTTACGGAAAGAAGCGCATTGTGATGGTGAACCCACGGAGTCAATCCGTGATTTATTATTAGGGATAGACTAGCACATATGCCCGTGCGTTGCAACGGGAGAAAAAATATTGCATGCCCTTAATTAACTCAATAACCATATCTCAAGACTTCCACAGGCGACGTCATATATTTCAACATGCCGCCACACCCCTGCCACCTTTTATACTTCTTCCGCCCTTGTTGATAGTTCCGGCATTGTCCACTTGATCATAACACGTTCGAAAGTTGTCAATCCTGAGGCGATCAGCTCGGCCACTGCACGACACACATGTCATTGAAGTGTACTAATGCAAGGGGATGTTTAAAATTTTAAAAACTATAGTCACATCAAGTTGGCGTAAGGGCCGCCCTGCACAATCTACTCCTCGCACCTAGTCCATGGATCGTCCCTCATAAGGATTGACAACAATCAGTAGCGGGAAAACACTTCCATACTTTTTTGGGATATATAAGACATGCACCTTCTATGAAGACAATTTATTTTGTATATACCTAAAGACAGTTGTCTTGTTTTCTGCTTGCATGTATAAATCTTCGCCGTATACTTCACAGGCCATCTAGGTATATATGCTTCCCGCGTGTGTGCTAACCTATGTACATAATGTTAGTCCAACAATGTGCAATCCTATTTGGACTATGAATGGTGTTCATTTCTTTTCTAGCTTTTTGTCGTAGTAGTTATTATCATGCTTCCCGCGAGTGTGCTAACACGTGTAAATATGTTAGTCCAAAAATGTCGTATCCAATTTGGACTATGGATGGTGTTCGTTTCCTTTCTGCTTTTTATGTCGGGTAATAGTTAGTACTGTTGGGGAACATAGTAATTTCAAAAAATTTCCTACGCACACGCAAGATCATGGTGATGCATAGCAACGAGAGGGGAGAGTGTGATCTACGTACCCTTGTAGATCGACAACGGAAGCGTTTGGTTGATGTAGTCGTACGTCTCCACGGCCCGACCGATCAAGCACCGAAACTACGGCACCTCCGAGTTCTAGCACACGTTCAACTCGATGACGATCCCCGGACTCCGATCCAGCAAAGTGTCGGAGAAGAGTTCCGTCAGCACGACGGCGTGGTGACGATCTTGATGCACTACCGTCGCAGGGCTTCGCCTAAGCACCGCTACAATATTATCGAGGACTATGGTGGAGGGGGGCACTGCACACGGCTAAGAATATGATCACACGGATCAACTTGTGTGTCTAGGGGTGCCCCCTGCCCCCGTATATAAAGGAGCAAGGGGAGGAGGCCGGCCGACCCCTATAGGCGCGCCAGGAGGAGTCCTCCTCCTAGTGGGAGTAGGACTCCTACTAGGAGGGGGAAGGAAGTGGGGAGGGAGAGGGAAAGGGGGGCGCCCCCCCCCCCCTCTCCTAGTCCAATTTGGACCAGGGGGGAAGGAGGAGCGCGGCACACCCTGGCTGCCCCTCTCTCTCTCCAATAAGGCCCATAAGGCCCATTACTTCTCCCGGTAGGGTTCCGGTAACCCTCCGGCTCTCCGGTTTTCTCCGAAATCATCCGGAACACTTCTGGTGTCCGAATATAGCCGTCCAATATATCAATCTTTATGTCTCGACCATTTCGAGACTCCTCGTCATGTCCGTGATCACATCCGGGACTCCGAACTAACTTCGTTACATCAAAACTCATAAACTCATAATATAACTGTCATCGAAACCTTAAGCGTGCGGACCCTACGGGTTCGAGAACAATGTAGACATGACCGAGACACGTCTCCGGTCAATAACCAATAGCGAAACCTGGATGCTCATATTGGCTCCTACATATTCTACGAAGATCTTTATCGGTCAGACCGCATAACAACATACGTTGTTCCCTTTGTCATCGGTATGTTACTTGCCCGAGATTCGATCGTCGGTATCTCAATACCTAGTTCAATCTCGTTACCGGCAAGTCTCTTTACTCGTTCCGTAATACATCATCTCGCAACTAACTCATTAGTTGCAATGCTTGCAAGGCTTATGTGATGTGTATTACCGAGAGGGCCCAGAGATACCTCTCCAACAATCGGAGTGACAAATCCTAATCTCGAAATACGCCAACCCAACATGTACCTTTGGAGACACCTGTAGAGCACCTTTATAATCACCCATTTACGTTGTGACGTTTGGTAGCACACAAAGTGTTCGTCCGGCAAACGGGAGTTGCATAATCTCATAGTCATAGGAACATGTATAAGTCATGAAGAAAGCAATAGCAACATACTAAACGATCGGGTGCTAAGCTAATGGAATGGGTCATGTCAATCAGATCATTCACCTAATGATGTGATCCCATTAATCAGATAACAACTCTTTGTTCATGGTTAGGAAACATAACCATCTTTGATTAACGAGCTAGTCAAGTAGAGGCATACTAGTGACACTCTATTTGTCTATGTATTCACACATGTATTATGTTTCCGGTTAATATAATTCTAGCGTGAATAATAAACATTTATCATGATATAAGAAACTAAATAATAACTTTATTATTGCCTCTAGGGAATATTTCCTTCAGTCTCCCACTTGCACTAGAGTCAATAATCTAGATTACACAGTAATGATTCTAACACCCATGGAGCCTTGGTGCTGATCATGTTTTGCTCGTGGAAGAGGCTTAGTCAACGGGTCTGCAACATTTAGATCCGTATGTATCTTGCAAATCTCTATGTCTCCCACCTGGACTAGATCCCGGATGGAATTGAAGCGTCTCTTGATGTGCTTGGTTCTCTTGTGAAATCTGGATTCCTTTGCCAAGGCAATTGCACCAGTATTATCACAAAAGATTTTCATTGGACCCGATGCACTAGGTATGACACCTAGATCGGATATGAACTCCTTCATCCAGACTCCTTCATTTGCTACTTCCAAAGCAGCTATGTACTCCGCTTCACATGTAGATCGCGCTACAACGCTTTGTTTAGAACTGCACCAACTTACAGCTCCACCGTTTAATGTAAACACGTATCCGGTTTGCGATTTAGAATCATCCGGTTCAGTGTCAAAGCTTGCATCAACGTAACCTTTTACGATGAGCTCTTTGTCACCTTCATATATGAGAAACATATCCTTAGTCATTTTCAGGTATTTCAGGATGTTCTTGACCGCTGTCCAGTGATCCACTCCTGGATTACTTTGGTACCTCCCTGCTAGACTTATAGCAAGGCACACATCAAGTCTGGTACACAGCATTGCATACATGATAGAGCCTATGGCTGAAGCATAGGGAACATCTTTCATATTCTCTCTATCTTCTGCAGTGGTCGGGCATTGAGTCTTACTCAACTTCATACCTTGTAACACAGGCAAGAACCCTTTCTTTGCTTGATCCATTTTGAACTTCTTCAAAACTTTGTCAATGTATGTGGTTTGTGAAAGTCCAATTAAGTGTCTTAATCTATCTATATAGATCTTAATGCCTGATATGTAAGCAGCTTCACCGAGGTCTTTCATTGAAAAACTCTTATTCAAGTATCCCTTTATGCTATCCAGAAATTCTATATCATTTCCAATTAGTAATATGTCATCCACATATAATATCAGAAATGCTACAGAGCTCCCACTCACTTTCTTGTAAATACAGGCTTCTCCAAAAGTCTGTATAAAACCAAATGCTTTGATCACACTATCAAAGCGTTTATTCCAACTCCGAGAGGCTTGCACCAGTCCATAAATGGATCGCTGGAGCTTGCACACTTTGTTAGCTCCCTTTGGATCGACAAAACCTTCTGGTTGCATCATATACAACTCTTCTTCCAGAAATCCATTCAGGAATGCAGTTTTGACATCCATCTGCCAAATTTCATAATCATAAAATGCGGCAATTGCTAACATGATTCGGACAGACTTAAGCATCGCTACGGGTGAGAAGGTCTCATCGTAGTCAATCCCTTGAACTTGCCGAAAACCTTTTGCGACAAGTCGAGCTTTGTAGACAGTAATATTACCGTCAGCGTCAGTCTTCTTCTTGAAGATCCATTTATTCTCAATTGCTTGCCGATCATCGGGCAAGTCAACCAAAGTCCATACTTTGTTCTCATACATGGATCCCATCTCAGATTTCATGGCTTCAAGCCATTTTGCGGAATCTAGGCTCACCATCGCTTCTTCATAGTTCGTAGGTTCATCATGATCTAGTAGCATGACTTCCAGAATAGGATTACCGTACCACTCTGGCGCGGATCTCACTCTGGTTGATCTATGAGGTTCAGTAGTATCTTGTTCTGAAGTTTCATGATCATCATCATTAGCTTCCTCACTAACTGGTGTAGGTGTCACTGAAACAGTTTTCTGTGATGCACTACTTTCCAATAAGGGAGCAGGTACAGTTACCTCGTCAAGTTCTACTTTCCTCCCACTCACTTTTTTCGAGAGAAAATCCTTCTCCAGAAAGTTTCTAAACTTAGCAACAAAAGTCTTGCCTTCGGATCTGTGATAGAAGGTGTATCCAATAGTCTCCTTTGGATATCCTATGAAGACACATTTCTCCGATTTGGGTTCAAGCTTATCAGGTTGAAGCTTTTTCACATAAGCATCGCAGCCCCAAACTTTCAGAAACGACAACTTTGGTTTCTTGCCAAACCACAGTTAATAAGGCGTCGTCTCAACGGATTTTGATGGTGCCCTATTTAACGTGAATGCGGCTGTCTCTAGAGCGTATCCCCAAAACGATAGCGGTAAATCAGTAAGAGACATCATAGATCGCACCATATCTAGTAAAATACGATTACGATGTTCGGACACACCATTGCGCTGTGGTGTTCCAGGTGGCGTGAGTTGCGAAACTATTCCGCATTGTTTCAAATGTACACCAAACTCGTAACTCAAATATTCTTCTCCACGATCAGATCGTAGAAACTTTATTTTCTTGTTACGATGATTTTCAACTTCACTCTGAAATTCTTTGAATTTTTTCAAACGTTTCAGACTTATGTTTCATTAAGTAGATATACCCATATCTACTTAAGTCATCTGTGAAGGTGAGAAAATAACGATATCCGCCACGAGCCTCAATATTCATCGGGCCACATACATCTGTATGTATGATTTCCAACAAATCTGTTGCTCTCTCCATAGTACCAGAGAATGGTGTTTTAATCATCTTGCCCATGAGGCACGGTTCGCAAGTACCAAGTGATTCATAATCAAGTGGTTCCAAAAGTCCATCAGTATGGCGTTTCTTCATGCGCTTTACACCGATATGACCTAAACGGCAGTGCCACAAATAAGTTGCACTACCATTATCAACTCTGCATCTTTTGGCTTCAACACTATGAATATGTGTGTCACTACTATCGAGATTCAATAAAAATAGACCACTCTTTAAGGGTGCATGACCATAAAAGATATTACTCATATAAATAGAACAACCATTATTCTCAGATTTAAATGAATAACCGTCTCGCATCAAACAAGATCCAGATATAATGTTCATGCTTAACGCTGGCACCAAACAACAATTATTTAGGTCTAATATTAATCCCGAAGGTAGATGTAGAGGTAGCGTGCCGACTGCGATCATATCGACTTTGGAACCGTTTCCCACGCGCATCGTCACCTCGTCCTTAGCCAATCTTCGCTTAATCCGTAGTCCCTGTTTCGAGTTGCAAATATTAGCAACAGAACCAGTATCAAATACCCAGGTGCTACTGCGAGCATTAGTAAGGTACACATCAATAACATGTATATCACATATACCTTTGTTCACCTTGCCATCCTTCTTATCCGCCAAATACTTGGGGCAGTTCCGCTTCTAGTGACCAGTCTACTTGCAGTAGAAGCACTCAGTTTCAGGCTTAGGTTCAGGTTTGGGTTTCTTCTCTTGAGTAGCAACTTGCTTGCTGTTCTTTTTGAAGTTCCCCTTCTTCTTCCCTTTGCCCTTTTTCTTGAAACTAGTGGTCTTGTTGACCATCAACACTTGATGCTCCTTCTTGATTTCTACCTCCGCAGCTTTCAGCATTGCGAAGAGCTCGGGAATAGTCTTATTCATCCCTTGCATATTATAGTTCATCACGAAGCTCTTGTAGCTTGGTGGCAGTGATTGGAGAATTCTGTCAATGATGCAATCATCTGGAAGATTAACTACCAATTGAATCAAGTGATTATTATACCCAGACATTTTGAGTATATGCTCACTGACAGAACTGTTCTCCTCCATCTTGCAGCTATAGAACTTATTGGAGACTTCATATCTCTCAATCCGGGCATTTGCTTGAAATATCAACTTCAACTCCTGGAACATCTCATATGCTCCATGACGTTCAAAATGTCGTTGAAGTCCCGATTCTAAGCCGTAAAGCATGGCACACTGAACTATCGAGTAGTCATCAGCTTTGCTCTGCCAGACGTTCATAACATCTGGTGTTGCTCCAGCAGCAGGCCTGGCACCCAGCGGTGCTTCCAGGACGTAATTCTTCTGTGCAGCAATGAGGATAATCCTCAAGTTAAGGACCCAGTCCGTGTAATTGCTACCATCATCTTTCAACTTTGCTTTCTCAAGGAACACATTAAAATTCAACGGAATAACAGCACGAGCCATCTATCTACAATCAAGCATAAACAAGCAAGATACTATCAGGTACTAAGTTTCATGATAAATTTAGGTTCAATTAATTTACTTAAAGAACTCCCACTTAGATAGACATCCCTCTAATCCTCTAAGTGATTACGTGATCCAAATCAACTAAACCATGTCCGATCATCACGTGAGACGGAGTAGTTTCATTGGTGAACATCACTATGTTGATCATATCTACTATATGATTCACGCTCGACCTTTCGGTCTCCATGTTCCGAGGCCATATCTGTATATGCTTGGCTCGTCAAGTATAACCTGAGTATTCCGCGTGTGCAACTGTTTTGCACCCGTTGTATTTGAACGTAGAGCCTATCACACCCGATCATCACGTGGTGTCTCAGCACGAAGAACTTTCGCAACGGTGCATACTCAGGGAGAACACTTCTTGATAATTAGTGAGAGATCATCTTATAATGCTACCGTCAATCAAAGCAAGATAAGATGCATAAAAGATAAACATCACATGCGATCAATATAAGTAATATGATATGGCCATCATCATCTTGTGCTTGTGATCTCCATCTTTGAAGCACCGTCGTGATCACCATCGTCACCGGCGCGACACCTTGATCTCCATCGTAGCATCGTTGTCGTCTCGCCAGTCTTATTCTTCCACGACTATCGTTACCGCTTAGTGATAAAGTAAAGCATTACAGCGCGATTGCATTGCATACAATAAAGCGACAACCATATGGCTCCTGCTAGTTGCCGATAACTCGGTTACAAAACATGATCATCTCATACAATAAAATTCAGCATCATGTCTTGACCATATCACATCACAACATGCCCTGCAAAAATAAGTTAGACGTCCTCTACTTTGTTGTTGCTAGTTTTACGTGGCTGCTACGGGCTTTAAGCAAGAACCAATCTTACGTACGCATCAAAACCACAACGATAGTTTGTCAAGTTGGTGTTGTTTTAACCTTCGCAAGGACCGGGCGTAGCCACACTCGGTTCAACTAAAATTGGAGAAACTGTCACCCGCAAGCCACCTATGTGCAAAGCACATCGGGAGAACCGGTCTCGTGTAAGCGTATGTGTAATGTCGGTCCGGGCCGCTTCGTCCAACAATACCGCTGAACCAAAGTATGACATGCTGGTAAGCAGTATGACTTATATCGCCCACAACTCACTTGTGTTCTACTCGTGCATATAACATCAACATATAAAACCTAGGCTCTGATACCACTGTTGAGGAACGTAGTAATTTCAAAAAAATTCCTACGCCCACGCAAGATCATGGTGATGCATAGCAACGAGAGGGGAGAGTGTGATCTACGTACCCTTGTAGATCGACAACGGAAGCGTTTGGTTGATGTAGTCGTACGTCTCCATGGCCCGACCGATCAAGCACCGAAACTACAACACCTCCGAGTTCTAGCACATGTTCAGCTCGATGACGATCCCCGGACTCCGATCCAGCAAAGTGTCAGAGAAGAGTTCCGTCAGCACGACGGCGTGGTGACGATCTTGATGCACTACCATCGCAGGGCTTCGCCTAAGCATCGCTACAATATTATCGAGGACTATGGTGGAGGGGGGCACCGCACACGGCTAAGAATATGATCACACGGATCAACTTGTGTGTCTAGGGGTGCCCCCCTGCCCCCGTATATAAAGGAGCAAGGGGAGGAGGCCGGTCGGCCCCTATAGGCGTGCCAGGAGGAGTCCTCCTCCTAGTAGGAGTAGGACTCCTACTAGGAGGGGGAAGGAAGTGGGGAGGGAGGGGGAAAGGGGGGCGCCGCCCCCCTCTCCTAGTCCAATTCGGACCAGGGGAAGGAGGCGCGCGGCCCACCCTGGCTGCCCCTCTCTCTCCACTAAGGCCCATAAGGCCCATTACTTCTCCCGGTAGGGTTCCGGTAACCCTCCGGCTCTCCGGTTTTCTCCGAAATCACCCGGAACACTTCCGGTGTTCGAATATAGCCGTCCAATATATCAATCTTTATGTCTCGACCATTTTGAGACTCCTCGTCATGTCTGTGATCACATCCGGGACTCCGAACTAACTTCGGTATATCAAAACTCATAAACTCATAATATAACTGTCATTGAAACCTTAAGCGTGCGGACCCTACGGGTTCGAGAACAATGTAGACATGACCGAGACACGTCTCCGGTCAATAACCAATAGCGGAACCTGGATGCTCATATTGGTTCCTACATATTCTACGAAGATCTTTATCGGTCAGACCGCATAACAACATACGTTGTTCCCTTTGTCATCGGTATGTTACTTGCCCGAGATTCGATCGTCGGTATCTCAATACCTAGTTCAATCTCGTTACCGGCAAGTCTCTTTACTCGTTCCGTAATACATCATCTCGCAACTAACTCATTAGTAGCAATGCTTGCAAGGCTTATGTGATGTGTATTACCGAGAGGGCCCAGAGATACCTCTCCGACAATCGGAGTGACAAATCCTAATCTCGAAATACGCCAACCCGACATGTACTTTTGGAGACACCTGCAGAGCACCTTTATAATCACCCATTTACGTTGTGACGTTTGATAGCACACAAAGTGTTCCTCCGGCAAATGGGAGTTGCATAATCTCATAGTCATAGGAACATGTATAAGTCATGAAGAAAGCAATAGCAACATACTAAACGATCGGGTGCTAAGCTAATGGAATGGGTCATGTCAATCAGATCATTCACCTAATGATGTGATCCCATTAATCAAATAACAACTCTTTGTTCATGGTTAGGAAACATAACCATCTTTGATTAACGAGCTAGTCAAGTAGAGGCATACTAGTGACACTCTGTTTGTCTATGTATTCACACATGTATTATGTTTCCGATTAATACAATTCTAACATGAATAATAAACATTTATCATGATATAAGGAAATAAATAATAACTTTATTATTGCCTCTAGGGCATATTTCCTTCAAGTACCACTCTACCAGTGTGTGAAGGACATAAACAAATACCGAATCCAACTTCAGTTAACAACGATCAGCACCAAAACCTCTTCATGTTTTTTTCTTGAGACTTTAAAGCATGGAGTTGAGTTATTTTCCAAGTCAACTAAAAAAATCAACACCACTCACGTTTTTCTATCTTGAGCCTTTCAACCTGGCGAGTTTGAATTATTCACATCCTCTTCTCTTACTCCCTCCAGCTATTTTTCATCCATTGATCAGGGCATCACAACAGGCAACATGAATCAACATGCATATCCGCCGTCCTTAAATTATTCACGTCTTCATGAATCATTTAATAGCCCACATAATAGCAGTCCATATTATATTTAGAAAGTTAATTATCCTCTCTTTCCAGCAGCCCATATTTATCGTCTCTTTCCTTCCTTGTTTTCCCTTCCTTAGCTTAGCCACCTCTTTCCTTTCTTAGCCTCTACATACATATTTCCTTCCTTAGCCTCTCTTCCTTCCAAGGTCTCTTCTCTGTCATAATCCTCGATACCTCTTCCTGATACCGAGGGAACTGAGAGACGTATATAAGTTGGGTATATTGTATGTAAGGGAGCGAGTGGGATAATTTAACAACACAATCAACTTTGATTCCTACACACAACAGGGGCTAGTCGAGTTTGCCACAACATTGTTTACTAACTGGGGGTATCTACATCTTTGCCCGGAAAATCAATTCGGCTCCCGGGTGCATTTGCATCCGGGCCCACTTTTAATATTTTCAAATGTTGAAAAAATTGAGACAAAACTTTTTGCTCATCTTTGTCACATATAAATGCGACCTCAAATTTTGACAACAATGTCAATCATTTTGGCTTGCGCAAAAACAAATCAAATACCAAATGTCAATCTAAAATGTCACCCCAAATTTGTTTTTTTTTCGCCGACGAAACACCGCTGCTCCGTTCCGCGTGAATTTTGTCAAGCATGTTTGCGACACCAACACGATCATCTACAATTTTTTTCAGAATTTTTTGAAAACATTTAATTTGTTTTTTTGGGATACTATTCATCCGGGTGCAAATGCACCCGGGAGCCAAAACGCCTCCCCCTTGCCTTGCCGACCTTCTTTCTTCTGGCCAAATTCCTCCAGCATTCGTTCTTTATTCCTTGCTCCCTCTTCCCACTTCCAGGGTTAATTCTTTCGTTCGGTTTTCATCTTCTGTTTATTGACTTTTGCTAAGACAAGTCCGCCGATGTATGAAAATTGATAAGATAGGGTGCAAAGAAGCGATGTGGGAATATTATATCTACAGGGACACAATTTTGCAGAACAAAACATACCAACTTTTTTTTAGTTGAAACAAAACAGACCAGCTGAGTTGGTGTTGTTCTTCCGGACGGATGGCCTTGGTCGTGGGTTGGAAACTCACGTGAAGTATTTTTTGCATCGTTTTTTTTCCTTTTGACCAGGCCCAGTTCAGTCATCACGCGGTTGACAGGAATGATCAACACGGCCCAGTCGAGCGAGCCGGAGGGACTAAAAACAACGACTCATATGAATTGACGTACGCGACCAATGAACAGTTTTTTAGAACCACCTCGCCTATATATTTTAAATTCAAAGTGAAAGCGTAAACTTACGGGAAGAAGCGCATTGTGACGGTGAACCCGAGAGACTCAACATGTGCTTTATTATTAGGGAAAGATTATTTTTATTGTGTTTTTTTGTTTGGTATAGAAAAAAATCATTGCACGCCCCTACCGAATAAGAATGTCCTAAAACACAAGTGCGATGATTTGATTTACATCCCGTGTTAATTATTCAGAACATGAAAAATAATTATAGTTTCAGCCAGACCATCTTTACAAAATGTACACATTATTTGGTTTGCAATTTTCAAAGTTTTATTCCGACCTCCACTATTGTAGGTGTTATCCATCCATAAAGGTGTATTAATTATCCGCATTTAATGCGAGACATATGTACTGCGACACAGGACGGAAGAATCATTAGGTTAAACGTTGTGACCGATTCCATGACCAACAACTGCAAATATGATTAATTTTTTTTCTATACCTTGTTTTTTTTTTCATTGGCAATCTTGTCGGAAAGCTCAATCAAATTGCATAAATAATTGAGATATTGCATTATGAGTTATCCCATGTGCATGTGTGCTATACATAAGAAAAGATCTTGATATGAAACATGACAAACGGAAGAAGTGGTGCATAGAAGCACTATGGAGGAAAAAAAATTGTTAGTCTACTTTTCATTCGGGTCATTCTTCCATTGGCTCCTCATTTCATTGCACACAATGTACTCCCTCCGGTCCTTTTTACTCCGCATATTAAATTTGGGTCAAGTCAAACTTTGCAAAGTTTGACCAAATATATATTAAAAAATATCAATATCTACCATACCAAATATATATTCCATGAAACTACATTTCGTAATCAATCTAACAAAATTGATTTGGCATCGTAAATGTTAATATTTTTTTTTATAAATTCGGTCAAAGTAGAGATGCTTTGACTTCAAACAAAACTTATATGCAAACTAAAAAGGACCGGAGGGAGTACATCTCTTCGTCGCTACAATCCCAATCTCCCTGGTTGTTGATTTTTGAGGCGGCTTGTTGGTTCCTCAACTTGGTAACATATATAAATTGGTAGATTTCATTGTAAGAAAACGATGTGGGACTATTTAACGGATGCAAAGACGCGGCTGATTCTAAAATTGGTACAATCCTGCCCCGCTTAGGCCTTCGGCCGGATGGAGCACCCAAAGTAGAGCTGCGCAGAATGGATGGGCCAACCTGCAGCACAATAAATATATACAGAGTCTCTCCTTGCATTAGCATGAAAAGTTGGCTGATCGGATGGCTAGCTTGTCTTCGTTGGACACATAGGTCCTGTGTTCGAATCCACACATAGTAGCAAAGGCCCATCTGGCTGTCAATCGTGCGTGGCGAGAGCTATCGGCCCATCTTGCTGTCAATCGGCCTGACAAGACTTGCTAGCGATCGATCGTTGGCTCGTGCAGGGATATAGAGATAGATTAGTACCACCTTGGATAATATTGAATAAAAAACTGAAAACGTAAATTTACGGGAAGAAGCGTATTGTAACGGTGAACCCACGGAGTCAATCCGTGCTTTATTATTATTAGGGATAGACTAGTAAATATGCCCGTGCGTTGCAACGGGAGAAAAAAACCATACAACCTAAAAAACATCATATCAAATGGGTTGCATTGCAACATATAGGGAATAATTAAATATGTACTTAACACCTATAAAAAAAATCTATATATACCTCTCAAATAGCACGAATCTACATTTCTACATTAGATATGAACAAAACATTACCCCACTTGTTGTGACTAAACATTACATAGCATGCAAGGACATATGCTATGTGATGCCATTTGATTGAAACAAAATGAGAAATACATATACGTGTCTAGCTCATGGCACCTACAACACTCTGATAGAAGGATTTATGTGATATTGTATGTTCAGCAAAAGTTTATTAAATTTGGGCATAACTATTCTCCTAAATAAACTTGTCACGAATCCAGCTTTTTTGCAAACATAGAGATAATAATTGAAAAATAAGAATTAAAATTATCAAAAAGAAATCAATAACAATGGAAGATAAGAAAAGATATGGCCGTTACAATATTTCTTAAGGAAAAAATAGCATATCAGTATAAGAAGTTTATCTTTTGCTAAATGCAACAATGACTAAGAAGTGAAATCAGGCAGTATAAAGAGGGTGAGGCAATTCAGACGGTATTACCATTGCACTCAGTTAACCAATGTAGTGGGATCATCAATTCACACTCCCGCACTGGGGTTGTGCATAAAAGAAGTTTTGCGTTAGGCATGCAGTAGTTCTGGACCCAGCTTTTGCTTACTCCACTGGGAAAATTAAGCGAGTGCAGGAGATCTTTAAGAAATTCAAGGCATGTGGACCTTGCTCCATCCAGTTCCTTCACAATAGAGGATATAGATAGTGCACAAACAGAGTTTTGAAACCAAGGCCCCTTTTTAAGCCCTCACCAGTCAAGTATACGTCACACAGTAGGCCACCAAAATCATCTAGCATGTGAAGCAATGTAGATATATTTATTTATCAGTTATGACACTATCACAAGAAAAGCACCATCCAGGAAGGTGAACCCACAAATCCGTTATGCATTTTTTCAGAGCTACTGTGGTCGGATGAAATTGCTTCTTTATGAAGTCTAACTTTCAAAGAAGCAACATACATTATAATGGTCTGGACTTCAGTCTATGATATAATCCAACTGATAAATGTGCAATCTACATTGATGTTAGCCTGTGAGATCAACTCAGCCAATGAAATGACAATGAGACAGCCCACATACAGTGGTGCTTTGAAGGCTGCTACAGTAGGTAAAGTGTGGTGGCTAAATTGGTACTAATGCTGGATTCATGTAGAAGCACCTAAAAACAATATTGCAAATTCGTACCTCTACTGGAGCATGGGCGCACGACACTCCAGTGAAGTCGGCGAGATTGAAAACTTCAGATGCATCAACTTTCAAGCAGGGAGACTTGCGATTTAGTCAGGATTTTTGTCAAGGGAATCGGGTACCTTTTATGTCAAAGGAGGGCAGTTCGGGTGTAATCCACGTCAGGCACGCCATGCCTATGTGCTTGAGCAGTTCTCCTGCACTGACAAAGCAAGGGTCTGATCCGAATCTTGGTAATCTCAATCCCTTCAGGAAAAAGCCAACCACTGCATCAAAACAACCATGTAAAGATTTAGATTTTTCAACAACATTAGGTGAAAATCCACCACGAATTCTACAGGTAAAAATCTGTTAATATGCAGATCAAACACAAAGGCCTTTATATTGTTCTCCCTTAATTTCTTAATGGCTTCCTCAACGGATCCTGGAATCGGATAATCAAGTAGTGTGATCATCAGAGCTTAACATCTAAAAAATGATAAATGCATAATTAAGAAAGTTTAAGCGAGAGGCAATTCAAACTTGCATCATTTTGGTTAAACCTTCTTAGTTTGATGTAATTGATCTTTGAGCCATCCTCCGAACACAGAATCTCGCACATCATTGACCTCATTGGGTTTCAAGTATATATTTCTGTCCTGGCATCTACTTTGTATTAAACTAAGATGGATGGGCAAAAACAACTCTTCAGTCTCAAGTAAAAGAATGGAATCATTTCTTCTGAAGGAACTACAGAAGAATGGTGAGCAGGAGCTTACTTCAAAACAACATCTATGGTGTCGTCTCCACTGAGAATAGTCATTTACTTTGCTTCCTCGAGGACCCCTTGCAACAATCAGTGCAAAGATTGTTGGGCACTAAAGAATTAAGTGCACGACATTCAAGTAGAGACCGAAAAGATATCTAGGCACTTATCAGAAGACATGCAACCTTTAACCGTGATAAAGGAACACCCTTTCACTAACACTGCATTTGATAATGAAAATTATTGGTAATAGCCCGTGCATTGCAACTGGAGAAAATAAATAAATCATAGTCCGTTCCAGAATATAAGGTGTATTGATTTCCGTGGAAGTCAACCATTTAAATGTTTGACCAAGATTATAGAATAAAATAATAACATATGCTATACCTAATAGATAAAACATGAAACTACTTTTCATGATGGGTCAAATGATATAAATTTCATATTGTGAATAAGTATATGTTTTTCTAAAAGCTTGGTCAAACATGCACTCGTTTGACTTTTGAAAAAACAAATACACCTTATATAAAGGAATGGAGGGAGTATAACATAATGGGTAGTCAGTTAGGTATAAAAGATTTTCATTAACATAACAAATCATATAACATCTAGCATCATCATCATGAAGATAGTTCATCAAAAGTTCACACTGAAAAACTTCCATCTAAGCGAAGAATTCATCATCATAATCAGCGACAGAAGTGTTGCAGGCACACAACATCAGGCTTGTCAATATTTACATGTCGTTTTTGTTGTAATTTTTGTATTGAAGATTTGATATAATAAAACTTGATGGAAGAACTCAAGTTAGTTCATCCAAATTTATTTCAATATGCTATGCACTCACAACAAATCTAGCTTTATAAATTTTATATGTACCATCAATGTTTGGGCCAGGGTATTAGAGATAATATATTAATGCAAATCATCTGAGGCTTGGAATTGAAGGATATGGAGTTACTTGCCTGCTGAGTGGGCCTATGGGTGACTCATCACGAATGTCAATGATGTGAGTAGATGTGCTAACAGTCTGCCATGTCGCTCTGGAGTCTCATGGACGCCGGTGGCCACCCAATCTAATTGAAACTCCATACACCTTCCACTCCTCTGCATACACCATCATGTGATAATTTCATCTACTGGACAGAGAATAAAAGCATGAGCCTGGGTATTTTCATTGTCAGTCTGCTCCACACCACAACATTGGTCAGCTCTTGTACTCTATATGGACTACTACCATATTTCTGAAACTTAAGATTGTACAGATTAGGCCCTTCACGGCTCTCACTTAAACAGAACATCTTTACATCACGAAGCATCATTCTTGAACAGTAAGAAGTTCCAGTTGGATCAAACTAACAACACATAAATACAAATCACATAGTTACTACCTATCATAAATCCAGACCAGATTGTCAAGCAATAGTACAGTAGTAAAAGTACACGCTGAGAATTACAACAGCAAGGGAGCGTGCTACTTCCAGGTTATTTATTATTTGTTCATACAAAATCTAGTACTCATGTTGTAGGATGGCGTTCAAATACTAATTTCCTTTTTCTGAAAAAATAATAACATCTTCTCTGATCTAGAGAGGAGAGATAACAAATAGTCAGTTCAATTTGCAAGAATTTAGAACACACAAATCATCTTATATCTACTGTATAGGGAAGTCCTAAGCAGCGGCAAAACAATCAGTGTCACGAAGATGTTCTGGCTAGCAAGCCATACTTTCCATCAGCACACAGGCACACGCACGCGAGCCGGTACGCACGCAGCGGCAGGCTAAGCACACACCAACACGCACTCATAGCATGCGATCACCTCGGGCGTCCGGCTGCGTAGGTCATGGAGGAGGAGGTGACGGTGGAGGCGGCCGGCGCTGATCCGCCGGCCCGCAGGCTGCCGGTATGCACTCCGTTCGTCGGAGTTTCCATGGGTCGCGGCAGCGACTTACAGAGAGAGAAACCTCGCCCGATAGTGGATCCTACCGATCTCGTCCGGATTTGATGACTGCGGAGCGAGGACGGGCGTCGTGGAGTGGAGGGATATGGGGTCGCGGCAGCGGCAGCGGCGGAGGAAACCCTCGCGTTCTCGTGCGGGGCAAAAATTCCAACGACGGGTGAGTCTGGGCTGCTTATGAAAACGTCAGGTCCAGCCCAAGAACAAAACGTTTTTCACGGACGGACGAATATGCTATTAGTACCACCTCGTTTATATTATAATTTTATCTATACAAATCATAAAAGCGTATTATGGCATGAGAAGAAAGCGTATTGTGACGGTGAACCCACGGAGTCAATCCGTACTTTATTATTATTACTAGCAAAAGGGCCCGTGCGTTGCACCGGGTAGAAAAAAAAATGTAAGCACTCGTCCTGCTTAAAACCACTATATTGGCCTTTTTCCATGGTATTAATGTAGAATGGAACATAAGTTGGTGAAGAAGTTATCCAAAAAGTACGTCCTTTTATCAAGAAGTATGATGCAATGAAAGTTATTCATTATCCAGAAGTATGATGCAACAAAAGCTAAGAATTAGATGGTTGATAACTCCCATCTCGCCAAGCAGCATACATGACCATGGATGTGATTGAGAACATTAAAAGTTAAGAAAACTACCTTTCTGCAGAATAATAAGCCATTGCCATCACGGTAGTCTAGTTACGATTTTTATTGAAACTGAAGCAATAATTGAATAGAGCAAATAAAGAGCAAGAACCATGCAAAGCTTATCACTTGACTATATTATTATTTCTTTAACCAACAAACAGTATGATGACTACTATGTAATCACTTTCTGCACATTTTTGGGTTATCTCTAACAGCGGACTATGTAAAACTACTTCCTTTGTGCAAGACGGAGCTGCAGCTGGGTTGCACTTCCAAGTTTCACCACATTCAAGCTTGCATAATCTCCATTTGCAATCATATAGTATGTCATCCATAGAACCATTGAAGTTTTCCACTTTTCTTCATTACGAGACTCAGTATAGTTTATCCTATTGTTTGTTATGCCTTCGAATCCCATGACAAAACATTTTCTCACATCCTTTCATGTTTACCCAAATACATTCGGCCAGAACCTAGGAAATGATATTAATAATCTGATATACAATTCAAAACAGTGAAAAAACTATTCAACTGAAATAAATAAGTGTTAGCGCACGCTGTCTTTTTTAACATGTCGTCTCTACTAAGCTTGGTTGTAAGGTAATAGCTCGAGGAAAAACTGAATCAGTAAGCCATGTTTAGATTTGGCACATCTAGCACAAAAACTATGAATACTGTCAGAATATCTATCAACATCCAGACCAAACAGCATCGGATGGCGAGGACCATTTGTTCAAAAAGTCCAAAGGAGAAGGAAGCGGGGAATTAAATAGGACTAATAGGCAGCATGTTAATTAGAGTTCCCATGTAACATGTGATTTTTTGTATATATTCTGAGTGTTAAAATAAGCCCTACCAAATAGAGGGTTCAGAATTGTTTGTCTTAGATGACCATTGGAATTTCGTAAGGTTGGCTAATCAATATAGGTAGAATGCAACTGATGAAAATTCAACTTCATGTAGAATGCAACCAAACAACTTCGTGGACCCATTTGTTTTCATTTTCACTATTAATAAATAATATACACATGTATGTATTACATATTATTATGCAGATTCTTTTCCTTAGGAATACTGCAATGGTCTAGCATCTATAATCCCTAGAGAATTCCAATGGTCTAGCTTCTATATCTTATCAGCCAATTTCACATTTTGGTTCAAATACGATAAGCACTTCAAACTGCTTTTATCTTAATTGAAACAGTGTGCACTTATCTATTTTTCTCCCTTTTGAAACTATTAATAAAGAGGTGTTCATGCTATTCATACATAAACTAAGGCTATAGAAGGCATAATTAGGTATGGCACAGATTATCCATGCGAGTAACTTTATTCTGAAATGAAATATACCTGATAATTTCCTTTGGAAAAATGGCTCCTTACCTCTTTCAACTGAGAGTGAGCAAGAAGTATTGTTGAAGCATTAGCACACAAAAGAGTTCAGCATAATCCTGCATGACAACCAACCAAACCGACCAACCTAAGTTATTGAAAAAAAATAAGATCTTCTGATACGCAATTACACGCAAAAAGGTGATTGCAAAAACTGCAACATAGAACAGTTCCTTATTGACATCTCAACAGAGCAACCTCATACGGTCTATATCTATATTGCAAAAATACCCAGCAATTAAACAACCTTATATATCTGTTCTATGAAGGGGAGCCTTAGCGCAGTGGTAAAGCTGCTGCCTTGTGACCATGAGGTCACGGGTTCAAGTCCTGGAAACAGCCTCTTACAGAAATGTAGGGAAAGGCTGCGTACAATAGACCCAAAGTGGTCGGACCCTTCCTCAGACCCTGCGCAAGCGGGAGCTACATGCACTGGGGCTGCCCTTTTTATATATCTGTTCTATTACAAAAACACCGTTGCTTCATTTCACAGTACAGCAGTAGAGAAAAAAAGGCTGGCAAACCCAAGAACTAAACCACGGCCTCCATTGGATGAAAGTAGAATTGTTTTTATCTAGGTGAAGTGCTGGGGCAGCCAAGTTGTACTGCCCCTAGCTCAAACATACTCGCTTTTGTACTATCGATGTAGCCTTGTAACTTAGCACATGCACCTGCCGGTCAGAAAAATATTCGCTAATATCAAGAACTGAATCCACAAACACTGGTTGAACCAACAATTGAGTCAGTGATGAAGTAGATTACAAAAAGAAAAAGAGGATAACATGTATAGCATTTTTGGAGCATGTGTTTAATGGTACAAACCTGTCTTTTTTTAGATTTATTCATGTCCTCCCCAGCTAGCCGATAAACATCTAATGAACATTCAAGACGGTTGTGGATGGCCCTGGGTACACGAGATGTGTAAGACCTAAAAAACAACAATACAAAGTATATTGTAAATCCCATCAGAATTTAATTCCACCCAAGAAAAATACAGCTCGTCGAGCTCGTGGCTGCCATGCTCGTGCGCTCTTGGTGGGGGGCATGGCCGATGAAGCGAGGGAACAAAGGGAACTGTGTACTCTAGAAAAAAAACATCCATGGTCAGTATAGAAACAACAAATTAGTGAAGATGGCACAGAATAATTTGGTCTTGAATGTTGATGATATGCATTATGTGAGATAGAACAATATAGCAGAAAAATAAAGGTGGATCAATGTCAAACCAGGTTAACTGATGTAGTAGTAGCACATAACAAAATATATGGCTGCACAAATTGGCAAGAGTTGTAGACAAAACTTCAAAACAAATGGGCCTAGTGCTGACAGTCCAGGACTCCAGGGAAGTCAATGGTGCTAGTTTCAGACATCACATATTCATCTATGACCATTTGATTAATTTCACCATAAAGCCAGTAATATTGACCACTAAATAATTTAAACCAACTTTACTAAAAAGGGACACACAAATAGCATGCTGTACATTAGGTATCTAGCATTCTGTACTTCAATTAGAGAAGGGGATGACAGACAAATAGTTAAATCGAGAAGGAAGAGGGGGAATGCATCGTCTCCAAGTGGTCTGCCAAGATTCTGGACTGGATTGGACCATAAGTCCATGAACATTTTTCAGATCAATTGCTGAGTTGATGGAAATCTGAAGTTCAAATGCCATTGATATATGAGATGGAAAAGGGATTAGAGAGGATCTATAGCGTGATGACGTACACTTGGGCCTCACGACCATGGCCTCCAGCACGACGTGACGACGAACAGCAGGGGTGGCGCGGCCGCCCTCTTGCGTCCTCCCCTGACAATCCTACGCCCTCGTCTTCCTCCTCCACCACGCCTTGGCCGGCCTGGCGCTTCGGATCGGTGGCAGGGGACTACGATGGCTACTGGGGATAGGAGAGGGTTGCCGGACCAGAGGGATGGGGGCGCGGCGGCGGAGGTAACCGTAGCTTTTGGGCGTCTCGCGTTCTTGTGCGGGGGAAGAAGGCCAGCCCAATCACCCATCAGCACGAGATCCACAGCGGCTCGGAGCTGGTGTCGCCTTAGGGACAGAGGATTGGCATGGCGGCAACGATCTAGTGGTGGCAGGCAGCGTTCATCTGGTGGAGGGTTGCGTGATTCGGGCGTCGGGCGTTGAGGCGATGCATGGAGGCCGGCGGCGGCGAAGAGTGCGAGCGGCTTGGGGGCCGAGAGGCTAGCGCTGGAGCGATTGGATAACTGTTGTGTTGGGACAAAGGATCGTGGGTTGAATCTTCTCATATGCCAACTTAAAAAGGAGTCTCGGCCCATGTGGGGCAAAGCCCATAACGGATAGAAAAACGTAATTTGTCAAATCTATACCGATGGCAACATTAGTACCACCTCGTGTATATGTTTTAAATTCAAACTGAAAGCGTAAACACATGGAAAAAAGCGTATTGTGACGGTGAACCCACGGAATCAATCCGTGCTTTATTATTATTAGGGATAGATTAGGGAAAGATTATTATTATTATATTATTAATTATTATTATTATTATTAGGGATAGATTAGGGAGAGATTAAAGGCGTCAGGCGTTGCGTATTGCGAGACGTATGCCCGGCTGGATGCCCATATGCCTCGCTTGTCGCGAGACCTAGGATGTCTAGGAGCTACTTATCGGCGTCTTCAACGCTGGTTAGGAGAAAGGGCGTCGGCGCATCATTCCTCATGGGTCGGCCCTCCTTATGTCTGGTTAGCTTGTTCCCTAAAAAAATTAAAATAGTTTGTTGAGTCATGGGTTGACCGGTCCATCGATGACTTCAATAACAAACTTTTTCAAAAAAAGTAACTAAAAAGGTTTAGAGATTTTGAAAAAAAGTCATCATTTTTTAAGGACATTCACAATTTAAATAAAAGTTTATTGATTTTGTAAGAAAAAATTAACTATTTTAGAAAAAGTTCAGCTATTTTGAAAAGAAAATTTAAAAATTCAAAAACTCATAGTTTTGTTCAAAATTCACGAAGTTCTTTTTCCTAAATTTGTCGAAAATATCATAAATTTTTAGAAACTTTTGAAAAATAGTTTATCTATTTTGAAAAAAAATTATTTAACTAAAAATAGTTCACGTGCTTTGAAAAACATAAAAAATACAAAATAAATACCAGAAGGAAAAAAGAGTAAAACAGGAGAAAACACTGTCCAGAAAATTAAGAAAAACCCGTATGAATTCCCCAAAAGTGGAGGTGGCCGCTGGTTTTTTTCTATTTGACGCATTCTACGTCTAAATGTCGGTGAGCTGCACACGTGATTAAATCTTTCCCCTAATATACATACATATATATATATATATATATATATATATATATATATATATATATTATAATAATAATAATATAATAATAAAGCACGGATTGACTCCGTGGATTCACTGTCACAATACGCTTCTTCACATGAATTTACGCTAAGGTGATACTATTTTACCTGCAATCTATTATTTTCACCAAAGCCAACCCACCGACTCTCATGGGCCTCGCACGTGTCCGCAAAAATTTTCACCAAATCCAACCCACCCACACTCTTGGGCTCGCACGTGTCCGCAACGGCCCAATAGCACAGTCTGAGTCTGAGTCCCAGGAAAAAAATGAATATATATATATATATATATATATATATATATATATATATATATATATATATATATATATATATATATATAGGAAAATGGGTTAGTACTCCTAGGAGTACATACTCCTAGCCGCAACATCTGCCGTTGAATTTTCCTAGCATCATATCCATTTAAATTTTGATTTAACTAATAATAGTAAAAAGGCTAGGTTGTTGGCGCTCCGATTTTCTAGTCATTTTATTTGCTAATTCAACCACCTCTGAGCTTATCCGTTTCTACACCAGTTGCATCGACATCTAATGGCGGCGGCCGCTCGCACGGCCGCACGGGCCACACCACCGGCTTCCAGAAGAAGGAGATCCCTCGGCAGTGGCCTGCATGGAAGCAGACCAGCGGCGCACTGCTAGGATCAAGTGAGGAAAATGTTTGTCGGCGGCTACTTGCACATCTAGATACGTCGTGATTTTCTTGTGTCTTTGGTAGAGGTTCTAGTTTCTTCCAACGGCGGAGACAGCAGGGGACCAGCAAGGGCCAAGGCCCGGGCCAACATGCCAAAAAAAAATTAGAGCAGCGATCTTTTGTTTCAGAAGTTGTGTGTTATGCTGTTCTGGGCCTTGTGGCCCTCCCTAACCGATGAGCAACGGCAAAAGTGGCACAATGAATCCTGTACAAGGCTTGACTTTTCTTTAGTGTTATTCTATCCCAATTCCCAAAAACTAATCCCAAACACAAAAAGGCAAAGCCACCCTCGTCTCCCAGCCACACGTGATTCCTCTTCCCACCTTTCCCTTTCCTTGGACCCTCTTTGCTCTGCTCATCCATGGAGACAAACCACTAGCCCCCAAATCTCCTAAATCTTTCTAGTTGCTCTCTCCTGTAGCTACTGCAGCGCCGCCAGCCGGCTGGACGACTCATCTTTCTTCAAGCCGCTGCAAGCACACAAGAAGAGGTACATATTCTTGATTTGAGATCCCTCTTTCTCTGTCTCTCAGATCTGAAATTTGTTCTATAATTTTTGTTTGGCTTTCAATTCTCTAAATTGGATAGTCTTATAGTGGTCTGTTTTTAATTTTTCTAGGGTAATCGGTTGTCTCCATGGCCAAAAATAAAAGAAAGCTTGCAACACTACATTCCTTTTTTGAGAAGAAAAGAAGAACTGATGATGTTCCAGAACAGATTAATTTGGTTGATGCCCCTCCCTTGGTAGATGAAGAAGAGCAAGAAGATGAACAAGAACAAGTAGAAGAAACTCCAATATCAACAACACCACCTCAGGTTATGAGAGGGAGAGGCAATGATGATTCTACTATTTTGGTGGTCGAAAGAGAACCAGGTCTGCGGTGCCAAATTTCAGATTATCCTCCTAACGATCAAGAAAAAGCTCGAATGGCATATATAAAGCATGGGGCATATCATTTTAAAATGGATGAGTATCCTCCCGATGAGTCGGTGACCCATCCACGCAAGTTTCAGTATCATTGGTTTAAGAGCTTCCCTTGGTCAGAATATTCGCCGGATAAAGATGCAGTCTACTGTTTTCCATGCTTTTTATTTTGTAAGAAGCCACTTGGAAAGAAAGGATCTGATGTGTTTACAGTGAAAGGATTCAAAAAATGGAAGAGAGTTAATGACGGAGAGAGATGTGCATTCTTAACTCACATGGGAAAGGACAGTAAATCTGCTCATAATTATGCTGCAAAATGTTATGATAATCTGAAGAATAAGCCATGTCATATGGAACCATTAGTGGTGAAGCAAACAGATGGGGATATCAAAAGGAATAGGCTGCGGCTTAGAGTAACCGTTGATTCACTATGGTGGTTAGCATTCCAAGCTTGCCCCTTCCGAGGACATGATGAAAGTCTTGATTCGAAGAACCAAGGTAATTTCCTTGAAATGGTGAAATTGATAGCTTCTTATGATGAGGAAATTGGTGCTGTAGTGTTGGGTAATGCTCCAGGCAATGCTAAGTACACATCACCTACAATTCAAAAAGAACTTCTAGGTATCATTGCTTCTAAGGTGCAAAGTGAAATCCGTAAAAAAATAGGAGATGCTAAGTTCTGCTTGCTTGTTGATGAGTCAAGAGATGAATCCAAAAGAGAGCAAATGGCAGTAGTTATTCGTTTTGTTGATAAACCTGGTTTCACTCGTGAGCGTTTTCTTGATATTGTTCATGTTGCTGATACATCTTCGGCTACTCTAAAAGAAGAGATATCTTCTGTTTTGGTTCAACATCAGTTAGATGTGAACAATATTCGCGGCCAAGGATACGATGGTGCTAGTAACATGCGTGGAGAGTGGAATGGACTACAAGCAAAGTTCATGGAGGAGTGTCCTTATGCATATTATATCCATTGTTTTGCTCATCAGTTGCAGCTAGCTCTTGTTGCTGCATCAAAAGAAGTAGCCGATGTTCACAACTTTTTTGATCATCTTGCTCTTGTTATCAATACGGTTGTGTCTTCTAGTAAGAGACATGATGAGTTGCAAGCAAATCAAGTTGCTAAAATGGAGCATTTGATTGAGCTTGGTGAGCTTGAAACAGGAAGTGGGGCTAATCAAGTCGGAACTTTACAACGGCCTTGTGATACTAGGTGGAGTTCACACTATGCTTCTGTTTGCAGCCTTGTGAAATTGTACAAACCAACATTTTTGGTACTTAAAAGCATTGCAACTTCTAAAGGATCTGGTACTTCACCTTCCACACGAGCAAAGGCTTCTGGTGCTGTTAAGTTGATGATGTCTTTTGACTTCATATTTATTTTGCATGTCATGAAAGAACTTATGGGAATCACGGACATGCTATGCAAAAAGTTGCAACAAAAGTCTCAAGATATTGTGAATGCCATGGATGATGTTAAGACTACCAAAATGTTGATCCAGGAGCTAAGAGATAATGGTTGGAACAAGCTTAAAGCTGACGTGCTTTCATTCTGTGCCAAACACGGAGTTCAAACACCACATTTCAGTGAGTTATATGTGGATTTCATTAATTCTCGTGCGGAGGATGAGACTACAGTTGAGCACCATTATCGCTGTGACATTTTCATGGTTGCTGTTGATCAGCAAGCACAAGAGCTGAATTGTAGATTCAACAAACAAGCAACAGAGCTTCTCATCCTCTGTACTTCCTTGGACCCAAAAGATTCATTCCGTTCATTTAACATAGATAATATATGTTCTCTGGCTTCAAAGTTCTATCCTGCTGATTTTAAAGAACAAGAAATGAATAATCTAAGATGTCAGTTACGACATTATGAGAATGTTGTACCCACAAGCCCAAAGTTTCAGAATTTGACAACTATATCAGAACTTTGTCAATGACTTGCATCTAGTGGAAAATCAGATGAATATTACTTGATTGACAGGTATCTAATGTTCTCTGTTCCTATATTGGTTGATTTATTCATTGCTAAAAATTCCAACTACTTCTTAATGTACAGACTCATTCGGCTTGTTCTTACTTTACCGGTTTCAACGGCAACGACAGAACGTGCATTTTCTGCCATGAAACTTGTGAAGACAAGGCTTCAGAATAAAATGGAAGATGGATTTCTAAGGGATTGCTTGCTAATTTATATTGAAAAGGAGATTGCTGTTGGAATATCAACAGATGCAATTATAGATGAGTTCGATGAACCACCACGTCGAGTGCCATTTAGTTGAAGGCCTGGAGCAAGTTAGTTTCTCTATCTTCTATTATCTAGATTTCTCTTTTGTGTGATGTACAATTGAAAATTTGCATATCCTCTTGTATCAACGGTGAATGGTGGTGATCAATGAAAAATATTATGCTATTACATCTGCTTCACTGTGTTTTTGACCAAAAATTTGTACGGAAGTGTTGCTGCCTTCAGTCGGCCCGTGTTATACATTTTTCCTGGCTCCGCCACTGTTTCTTCCCGTGTGAAAACTGACATGATGAAACCCCCAACAGGAGAGCCAACAGACTAGAGAGCAGAGATGATGTGCGGATTTTATCAATATTTCCATCTAATTCTAACAGTTGCGTGTGATAATGGACCGTATGGACTTGTATTCTACAACGGAGCTACACAAGCGATGTCGGCCGTCGACGCACCACGGCTCAAAGCATGATGAAGCAGCAAGGGCAGGAGAGCCGCAACATCTGCCGTGATGGTAGCACGTGGCCACAACTCCCATAGTGCCCAGCTCCTCTGAATGGACGTCAGATCAGAGATGCTACTACAAATATAATTCATGAGTTGATTGCTTGTTACTTCATGCATCTTCAACTGATGGCGTTTCTTGAAGCATTTGTCTCCTAATTATTTTGTCTACATGTACGGAAGATGCAGAGTGAAGTACTAATCTATGATTATTTGTTTGCTACGTAACTATGCTCCTGATCTAAATACTAAAGTTGTATACGTTGTATCAACTCACCTGATCTAAAATATTGTACTGCTACTTTGTGCTTTCTAAAATATGTTGTATGTACTCCCTTGTTTTCTAACAAATGTAGTATATACTCCTTTGTTTTCTATCAAATGTAGCATATAGTTGCCTTGGAGCATATATTCTAATGAAGTATATACTTATTTTCATTACAGGCAATTCATGCTGCTTCCGAAGGAAAAAAACAGTATATACTTCTTCTTTGGAACTTAAACAGTATATAGTCCATAAAAATTAAGCATTATATACCCTGTAAACGCAATACACAATCCTTCAAATAAAAAGTATATTCTCCAGAAAAAACAGTATATACCACCCATAAAAAGCCTTGGCGTACTTCTTAAAATTAAAGTATGTACTCAAAGAAAAAATCAGTATGTACTCCTTAAAACAACGCAGTATATACTCCTTGGAATCAGTATATGCTCCTTTAAAAAGCAGTATATACCCCATAAAAATATATAGTCTTTTTCAAACTTCTGTGTGATAAGCGTCTTCATGGATATACTACTCCATTTCATCCAACAACGTAGACATCATGCATTATACTACCAGTAAATCATATCCCGATTCGTGATTAATAATTAAATAGTACTGCACACACGCTCCCATGATTCTAGTCAAGTAGTTCCATGCATGGCTGCATGCACGCATGGTCACATAACCAATTTAGTTTCATGCAAGCGGTTAGTTTGCTACCGGATTGGATCAACCCAAAAGTATCCGTTAAGAGGTGGGAGTATGTACTCTTGAGAGTACAGAAAAACACTGGGAGTATGTACTCTTGAGAGTACAGAAAAACACAGGTGTTTTTCTGTACTCTCAAGAGTACATACTCCCACCTCTTAACGGATACTTTTGGCCTGTTTTTCTGTACTCTCAAGAGTACATACTCCCACCTCTTAACGGATACTTTTGGGTTGATCCAATCCAGTAGCAAACTAACCGCTTGCATGAAACTAAATTGGTTATGTGACCATGCGTGCATGCAGCCATGCATGGAACTACTTGACTAGAATCATGGGAGCGTGTGTGCAGTACTATTTAATTATTAATCACGAATCGGGATATGATTTACTGGTAGTATAATGCATGATGTCTACGTTGTTGGATGAAATGGAGTAGTATATCCATGAAGAAGACGCTTATCACTCAGAAGTTTGAAAAAGACTATATATTTTTATGGGGTATATACTGCTTTTTAAAGGAGCATATACTGATTCCAAGGAGTATATACTGCGTTGTTTTAAGGAGTACATACTGATTTTTTGTTTGAGTACATACTTTAATTTTAAGAAGTACGCCAAGGCTTTTTATGAGTGGTATATACTGTTTTTTCTGGAGAATATACTTTTTATTTGAAGGATTGTGTATTGCGTTTACAGGGTATATACTACTTAATTTTTATGGACTATATACTGTTTAAGTTCCAAAGAGGAAGTATATACTGTTTTTTTTCCTTCGGAAGCAGCATGAATTGCCTGTAATGAAAATAAGTATATACTTCATCAGAATATATGCTCCAAGGCAACTATATACTACATTTGATAGAAAACAAAGGAGTATATACTACATTTATTAGAAAACAAGGGAGTACATACAACATATTTTAGAAAGCACAAAGTAGCAGTACAATATTTTAGATCAGGTGAGTTGATACAACGTATACAACTTTAGTATTTAGATCAGGAGCATAGTTACGTAGCAAACAAATAATCATAGATTAGTACTTCACTCTGCATCTTCCGTACATGTAGACAAAATAATTAGGAGACAAATGCTTCAAGAAACGCCATCAGTTGAAGATGCATGAAGTAACAAGCAATCAACTCATGAATTATATTTGTAGTAGCATCTCTGATCTGACGTCCATTCAGAGGAGCTGGGCACTATGGGAGTTGTGGCCACGTGCTACCATCACGGCAGATGCTGCGGCTCTCCTGCCCTTGCTGCTTCATCATGCTTTGAGCCGTGGGGCGTCGACGGCCGACATCGCTTGTGTAGCTCCGTTGTAGAATACAAGTCCATACGGTCCATTATCACACGCAGCTGTTAGAATTAGATGGAAATATTGATAAAATCCGCACATCATCTCTGCTCTCTAGTCTGTTGGCTCTCCTGTTGGGGGTTTCATCATGTCAGCTTTCACACGAGAAGAAACTAGAACCTCTACCAAAGACACAAGAAAATCACGACGTATCTAGATGTGCAAGTAGCCGCCGACAAACATTTTCCTCACTTGATCCTAGCAGTGCGCCGCTGGTCTGCTTCCATGCAGGCCACTGCCGAGGGATCTCCTTCTTCTGGAAGCCGGTGGTGTGGCCCGTGCGGCCGTGCGAGCGGCCGCCGCCATTAGATGTCGATGCAACTGGTGTAGAAACGGATAAGCTCAGAGGTGGTTGAATTAGCAAATAAAATGACTAGAAAATCGGAGCGCCAACAACCTAGCCTTTTTACTATTATTATTTAAATCAAAATTTAAATGGATATGATGCTAGGAAAATTCAACGGCAGATGCTGCGGCTAGGAGTATGTACTCCTAGGAGTACTAACCCATTTTCCTATATATATATATATATATATATATATATATATATATATATATATATATATATATATATATATATATATATATATATATATATAT
>NC_041388.1:602938290-602939092 GCF_002162155.2 Triticum dicoccoides
GTGTTGCTATTCATCACCCAGGGTGCAGAATACGTTATTTCTTCACCCGAGGTAATCTTACGATCGCTTCATAAACAAATTACGTTTGGAGTACAAATAGTTACATTCATATTGATTCACTACATAATAGGTTATAAGACCAAAAATATCGCATTTTTACGTATGTTTTTACGTTCGCAACTTTACATAATATAAAATATTTTTTACGGCGAGTATATATTTTCTTACGTTTTCTTTCTACGTATGAAATAGGACAAAATTTACGAAATCTAAAAATACGGTGCATTGACGTCAAAATAGAGAGGGGGTGAAGAATAACTATTTCTCACCCAGGGTGACGAATAGCGCGACCATATATATATATACGCACGGATTGACTCCGTGGGTTCACTGTCATAATACGCTTCTTCCCGTGAATTTACGCTTTCAGGTTTTTTCACCTATATTATTTTCTACATCCGAGGTGATACTATTCATGTTCAGCGTCATCTAAATCAAGGCGCCACCGGTAAGTTTAAGAGGAAAGTATCGTTTTCCCCCTCAAATCCTGTCTGATGGACCGATTTCCCCCCAAAGTCTAAAACCGGATCAATCAGCCCCTAAACTCTCCAAAACCGGATCAATTCTCCCCCATGGTGGTTTTGCACCAGATTTAGGTGGTTTTGACTAGTCTCCTTGCTGACTGGACAGTGCTGACTTGGCAGATGCAACTTTCCCCAATTTATAATTGCAATCCGCTCCCTCGCCGCGAAGCACTCTGTCGCCCCCTCGCCGCCCCATCGCCGTCCCCTCGCCGCCCCAT
>NC_041388.1:602939261-602962055 GCF_002162155.2 Triticum dicoccoides
GTCCCCTCGCCGTCCCCTCGCCGCCCCCTCGCCGTCCCCTCGCCGTCCCCTCGCTCGCCGCAGTCCATGGCGTCTGCTAGCTCGTCAAGCAGTCATCGGTCGCCGCGGTCCATGGCCTTCTCAGGGCAGTCGCCGGTGCCATATCGGGAGCCACCGATGGCGTACTCGTCTGAGAAGGTGTGCCACTGCAAAGTCAAGGCTCCGAGGTGGATTTCGTGGAGCATTGCCAACCCCGGTCGTCGATACTACAACTGCAGCCAATCTCTGGTAACTAGATCTGTGCCCGCCGTTTCTGTTTGTTGTTTCGTTGAGCAGCAAAGTTATAGTTTTTGCGTGATTCTTTTGACAAAATTGCACAATTTTTTGAATAGGGATATGACTGTGGGTACTTCAAGTGGCATGATGATCCCCTGGATAAGTTTGTCAGTACGCTACTAGGTGACCTACGAGATGTTGTGAATCGGCTGAAGACAGAGGTTAGGAAGCTCAAGACCGAGAAATCACAGTTGGAGCATGCTCTCATGGATGCCAAGTGCAGCATTGGTGATGCTGATGTTTATGTGCTGGATTTGAAAGCGCAGCATGCTCAACAAATGGATGTTCTTGCCAAGGAATTTCAGAGAAGCAAAAAGATGTACAAATTTGCCATCTTTTTCTGCATTGTGTCTGCTGTTATCATGGCTTTGAAGATGTGATGTAGTATCTTAGTGAACCACCTATGTAAGCTCGAGTGAACAAATGTACTTGAGTTTAAAATTTCAAAAGTCTGAACTTGTGTCTGAAGTTAACTGAACTTTTGGTTGTCTGAATTTTTCTGAAGCGTTGTCTGAAGTTAACTGAACCCACCGCTTTGACAGCCACCCATTTAAGGCCAGCGCTCGCCCAGACAGCACTAGCCCACCCACTCTCATCCACTCGTCGTTCCCCATTCTCATCCACTCCCTTCGCCTCTCGCCCACCCACTCCCATCGCTTCTCGACGCCGGCGATGGCGCCCAAGAAGAAGACTGCAAGAGATGTTCGCCATGCTCAAGATCGGTGGGAGGAAACTGTGAGCAGGTTCTGCAAGGGGGATTCAGAGAAAAGGGCCGATGTGGAGGAGATCTGCAACAGATTTCCGAGCTTGCAGATGTGCGTGGACCACGCTAGGGGCCTCATCGTTGTGGCAACTGATGATGAGAAGAAGACAATGTTCCCCGACGGCTGTCCCATTCCAGCTATCTCTGTTTTCCTTTGGGCTATGAATGAGGCGGAGAAGTCACCAGATCCGCGTCAGCGTGCCAGGTGGTACGAGTACCGCTCCCGCCATCGCCCCCCTCCACCTCCAGTTGAAGGTCTCGTCGGCGTCGTGGTCGCTGTACCAGCTGCAGTGAAGCAGGTTATTGTGCACTCTGATAGCGACGGAGAGTGCAGTGAAGATGTGTTGGAGGACAGCGAGCAGGAGCAGGATGTGGAGGACAGCGAGAAGGAGCAGGTGGTGGTGGATGTGGAGGACGACAACGAGGGGGAGGTGGCGCCTGCCGACGACGACGTGTACGTGGTGGCGCCGGTGATCCCGCAACTCCGCGACAGGAGCATGCCAATCGAGGCGGAGACTTACATCCGCGTCGGCATTCGCCACTCCGACCGCATCAAGAAGATGAAGGACATGCAGAAGTGAAGATAGAGAAGTTAAGTTTCTAGTTCAGTGTCTAGTTCATTATGCACTGAGAAATGCAGTTAAGTTTGTACTCAGGACTGGAGAAATGCAGTTAAGTTTCTATGTTAAGTTTGTATGTTAGGTACTGGACAAATGCAGTTATGTATGCACTGTCAGAGTTTCTAGTTAAGTACTGAACAAATGCAGTGATCAAATGTACTGAAGATGTTCAAGCATAAATGTTTTCAACTCTGTTGTCCTCTTTGTTTTAATCCAAAAAATTATAGTAGCAGAAATTGTGCCTCAAATTAACAGAAGCAGAAATTTAGGACAAGTGTGGCACAAATTTAGCACAGTATCACAAATTTTGTAATCAAATGGATGGCCCTTTCTTAGCATTTAGTGCCTCCTTGTATGCAGCAAGGTTGAACACACAATGTTGTGGAACTCTAGGTTGAGAGCTTGGTTGTGAGCTCTGTTGAGAGCTTGGCTGTGAGCTTTGTTGAGATGTAGGTTCATTGATCCTTAGGGTTCCTAGTTTTCTTCTAACTTCCAACTTCTTTGGCCTAGGTTGCACAGCCATTGCCTTGCCTTTTATATCAGCAGCCTGCAAACAAGTTTTTCATTAGTATAAACAAAAAAGCAACCAAGTTTTCATTAGTAGAAACAAAAAGCAACCAATTTTTCATTAGTACTAACAAGTGTCATCTTAACCTGCTTTTCAAGCACAGCTTTCTGTGTCTGAAGAGCATCAGAAGCCTCTTTGTCTTGCTTCTTTTGTTTTGCAGCTTCTCTGACCAAATGAGCATTTCCATGATGTTTAGCTCCATCATTGTTCTTACAGCTTGATCTATTATGTCCTTGCCTTTTGCAAGAACTACAAGTGATCTTGCCACCTACTTTGCTCATCTTAGTACCCTTAGGTTTTTCTCCTTCCTCTCTCCTTCTTTCTGTTTTAGGCCTTCCAGGCAAGCTAATGTGACCAGGTGGTTGTGGCTTTGGATTTGTTGAAATGGGCCAACTCTCCTCTCCCTCCAAAGGTTGTAAGCAATGATCATATATTTTGTTGTACACTTCTATGGAGTAGCAAGGAGCAATATAATCATCAATTTTCTGTCCTGTTTTATAGATAGCACTAATGGCATGGCAGCAGGGTAAACCTGACAGCTGCCAATATCTACACGAGCAAGTCCAGAGCTGCAAGTTAACAGTAAATTTAAATTTCTCATGCTCTTGCACTTCAAATCCATCTTTCCCATTCCACAGCACATGGCAGAAACCTGATCTCCTTATGTTTTGCTTCAGTTTTTTGAAAATGTTGGGACATATAGTTCCTTTCCAGTTAACTGACTTCCCTCTATTTTCTTGTACCCTCGCCATAATTTTGCACCTGATCCACTCAAGCATTGAGACAATAGCAAGGTACCTAGCTAACAGGATGTAGTTGTTGAAAGATTCACACATGTTGTTATCAACTGAATCACAATTAGACCCAGCTTCATGTAGGCCCTACTCCAATGTACTGGATCAGTGTTCATCATATCTTTTGCACCCTCAACAGTAAATTGTGCTAGCCTGGCTCTGTTGTAGTTGAAAATCACTTTGTTTGGTGATTTTGCACATCTCCAAAACCTTTTCTGAAGATCATGGTCTGGGTGTTTTTTCTTCCAATTAGCATATATGTGTCTTGCACACATTCTATGCTCAGCTTTAGGAAAAATGTCCTCCATTGCCCCTATAAGTCCCTTTTGTTGATCTGACATAAATACATATCCATCTCCTTGATTGCTTATTTTCAAGTCCTGGTTTATTTTGGCAAGAAACCAGAACCATGACTCATAATTTTCTTTCTCCACAATAGCCCAAGCAATAGGATACATCTGGTTATTTGCATCTCTTCCTATAGCACACAACATCTGTCCATAGCAAGCACCTTTGAAAAACAACCATCAAGGCCAATAACTTTTCTACAACCTGCCAAGAAACCTTTCTTCAAGGCATCAAAACACATGTAAAACATTTGAAATACATATGACCCATCCTTTTCATTATGGTCCAACTTCACTGCAACTGTGCTTCCAGGATTAGTTCTCAGCAGCTCTAACTGATAATTAAATAATTTTGAGTACTCTCCTTCAGTGGAATGCAATAGTTTCTGCATGACCATTCTCTTTGCCTTCTTGCACTGTGCAACTGTCACATCAGCAAATAAGTCCTCAGGTACAGTTTTCCTCAAATCTTCTAACTTCCAATTTGGATTTGCTCTTATAAGCCTGCCATATTTTGTAGCAATAACAGTTGATGTGACCAGTTTGTTATCTCTTCTTGGAATGCAATTGTGCTCATCTACAAAGGTAGACACCTGTAGCCACTTATTTCTAGTAGTTTTAGAAGCATAGATCATCCAGTTGCAGCCAGGCCAAGTACACTTTGCACCTACTTTATGATTTTCATCCTTTGTGAAAGCAATATGCACATGTTTCTTAATGCCATATTTTATTAGAGCTTTCTTCATCTGATGTCTTCCTCTAAAAACCATTCCTATCTCAAATGTAGGAATTTCTGATTTGCTGTCATATTTTCTCCATTCACTTTTCCTTCTCACTAGCTGTGTGGCCCCCTCACCATCACTTTCCTCATCAAAAGAGCAGTCATCATCTGATGACACAACATCATCTTCTATGCCATCCAGCTTCTCATCACCAGACAATCCTTCAATCACATTATTATCTTTGATGACAGGCCCCACAGCATCCCCTAATTTCTTTGCTCTCTTCTGCCTCCTAATTTCCCTTGCTAATTTCCTTAATTTCTCTGCCTCTGATTCTTCAGCAGAACTGTGCTCTGACAAAGGCTGGTAGTCAATGTCACTTTCATCATCACCTTCTCCTTCTTTTACATTTTCATATAATACTTCATTAGCACTTGTTCCATTTTCAACATGATATGTAGATGTATACTCAAATTCAGAAGTAGCTGCTGGGTTCTGTCCTTGAGTAAATTGTGGCATTGTTCCTCTCTGTGGTGTACCTGCTACTGCTTTGGTCTTTGCAGATTTTGCTTTATTTCCTACTGGAGCTGAAGAAGATGCACCTGGACATGAAGAAGATGCACCTGGACATGAAGAAGATGCACCTTGGGCTGCACCTGGAGTTGGAGGAGGAGCACATGCACCTTGAGCTGCACCTGAAGATGTAGTTGCTGAAACTGGAGCTGCAAGTGGTACTTTTCTTCTTTTAGCTGCAACTCTACTTGCTCTACTTTTCTTAATCTTCACTGGACTCTCGAATGTAGTAAGAAAGTCATTAGCCTCACTTATTATCCTCAAATTTTCTTCCTCAGCAGCTGTCCTTTTCACACCTACAACAACTTCTGGCTCTGCTCTTTGTTCTGCTAAAGCTGCTACATTTGATAAAAACATCTCATCGACCACGTTTGTCTCCACAGCATCCACATTTACCAATGCAAATCTGCTACCTTTATGCTTGGAATATGTTTCTGAAACTACCACACGCACATCATCTACCACAGGCACATCATCTACTCTGTTTTGCAACTGCTTTACTGCTTCTTCACACAACTGCACTTCCTCCACATAGATCTCTGCACATGACCCAATAGGTGTTGCATTCCCCATCTTCTCCACACTTGAATCATCAAAAATAAATTGCAAACCCTCACTCAGTTTTTTCCCTGGAACAAGCCAGTGCATCTTGTAACTATAATCCCCCCTACAATGTCCTCTTTGTACATGATACATGTCTTGAGCATAAGACAACAAAAGCTCAAACTTTAGGCTTTTCCTATCGAACGGAAAAGTAATCATCAGACCTCCGTTGTATACAAGCAATCCATCCACTATCTCAAATTTGCCAAAATAATGTAGTGACACATAACTTATTTCTTCTTCATCTGCTGCCTCATCGACAAGACCTGCCCAAAAAAACAATCTTTACCTCATTACATAGCTCAGGACCTACCCATAAAAACAATCTTCCTATGATCTACCCTACACCTCCACCATCTGCCTGCCATGGCAGCAAAATTGGGTGCAGTAGATGACTTCTAAGCGCAGCTCTGATTTCTCCTAAACTAAGATCATGCAGTAGATGACTTCGACGGGAAAGAAAGGGGGGCGGTTGACTCACCATCGGGCGGCGTGAAGGCCGGTGGCAAGGCGGACGCCATGGTGGCGTCGGCGGACGCCATGGTGGCGTCGGCGGACGCCGCTGGCGTGCTTGACGCCGTCGCGGCCAGGTTGGGCGTCGTCGTCCAGGCACAGGGAGGTTGGTCGATGCACATGGACCGAAATCACCTGAATTGGGGGCTGATTGGTCGACCGGCTCCCCCAATCGATGAAAACACCTGAAATCTGCCAAGTCAGCACTGTCCAGTCAGCAAGGAGACTAGTCAAAACCACCTAAATCTGGTGCAAAACCATCATGGGGGAGAATTGATCCGGTTTTGGAGAGTTTAGGGGCTGATTGATCCGGTTTTAGACTTTGGGGGGAAATCGGTCCATCAGACAGGATTTGAGGGGGAAAACGATACTTTCCTCTAAGTTTAATGTACGCACTCCCAACCCGTCTGTGTGCTGCGGCTGGTGGCCCAGCCCACCTATCCTCCTGATCCCGACGAGTCAGGCCAGGGCTGGCATGCACTCCAAACCTGGATGTGTGCTGCGGCTGGTGGCCCAGCCCACCCATATATCTTGATCCTGAAGAGCCAGGTCGAGGCTGGTATTAGGTGATGTTGCCGTGTTATTAAATTATAAAGTTTGGTCAATTCACATCCAATTTATATACATCTTTGATTTTTCTAGGTGTTAAGAAGCCATCTAGGAATAAGGAATGATCGTAAGGAAGGAAAAAGAGGCCAAAGGGAACGAAATAAAGGATGAATGAACTTCAAAATGGGAACGGATGAAATTGGAACGCAAGAAAAAAGGTCATTGTGGCGTCCTCACCGGAGGAGAGCCTCGCGAGCAATTGGAGCAGAGGAATGGAATTGAACGGAACGACAACAAGGTCGGTGTCGGAGCAGAGAAAGAACGGAACAAATAAAGGTAAGGCGACGACAGAAGAGAACGACGTGCCACCAACACCGCGGCAGCTGTAGAGGGTAATCCGTGGTCGATCCGGGGCAGGGCGAGGGTGTGACCAGGGAGAAAGAGAGGGGGGGGTGGCTAGAGCACGCAGGGAACTGGGGCGGGTGTGGGGCGGAGAAGAAGAGCAACGCTGTTGTGGATAAGGGGGAGCTCTCTCGGTGTGGATTTTTGATGCTTTGCTTTTTTTAATGGTTGTTGTATCGAACAGAAGCTGCTGGATCAACTATGTGTGCTACAAATTGCAAAAAAAAAAGCTCAGAATGAGCACCGGCTATATAATTTTTTTCTCTGAATTTACTTCATGTTGTTTGCTGTTACTGTCATAGTTTAATGTCCTAATACACACTGCATGCGCGCTGCATAAAAAAGGTGAGTCCTATATACTCCGGAGTAGAAAAGAGGAGAATTTAACATAGACGCGCCATGGCGCCACAAGTTTCTACTGCTAGAACGAAGTCGTGGGAACAGAAACACATCGAATTGGATCTTTTCTATCAAGTTTAAAGTGGGGAAAATAAAGGAGACGTCAACTCTTTTTTAGCCGACTGGAGTTAGGAATACATGTCAAAGAGGACGCATCTTTTCGGTCGATTCCTTTTATCATCAAGTTATTAATTGGTTACGGAAGTGTAAAAAAATGGTCGCTCACAAACATTAAAACTTAACGCATGGCTGTTAAAATAAATAATTAACACACGCAGTTTCATTAATAAACAAATAAAAAATGTAGAGTGGATGAAAATAAATAACATTATTATTTTCACAAATATTAATGAGGTAAAATGTGAATACACACAATTTTTCTAGATCCACAATCCGTACACTTTCGTATGCCCTATGTTTGAGCATGATTATAGCTTGAGAAGAAAAGTTAGTGCAAGTATGGAAACTTCATCGTACGACAATTGCTTCACTTTACTTTGTTTCAGTTCACAAATATTAATAGGGTAAAATACCATTTTATTTTATAAGTACAAGCACAATTAGTGTATGGTCGGTCGCAAACATTAAAACTTTTTTTTGCAGGGTAACAAACATTAAAACTTAATGCATGGTCGGTTAAATTAAATAATTAACAAGTGCAGTTTGATTAATACAAAATAAAAAAAATGTATAATGCATTAAGATAAATAACATGATTTTTCCCAGAGTAAATAGCAATAATATGACGGTGGGAAGGAGGATAGGCGGTGACACAGATGAGCGTCATGTTGAACAAAAGGACGTGGACTTATGGAGATCTTGAGACTAGGCTTATTGAGATAGGGGCATTTTTTCTCCCGTTCAACGCACGGGCATTTTTGCTAGTATTAATAATAAAGTACGGATTGACTACGTGGATTCACCGTGACAATACGCTTCTTCACGTGAATTTACGCTGAGGTGGTACTATTTTACCTGCAATCTATTATTTTCACCAAAGCCAACCCACCGACTCTCATGGGCCTCGCACGTGTCCGCAACAATTTTCACCAAATCCAACCCACCCACACTCTTGGGCTCGCACGTGTCCGCAACGGCCCAATAGCACAGTCCAAGTCCGAGTCTGAGGAAAAGAATGCAAAAATATTAGTAGCAGAGAAGAGTCGAACTTGTGACCCACCGGCCTATTTCTAGGTCTGTGACCACTAAACTAGCTGATGACTACATTAAATTGGAAGGTCTCATAACTTAGGCTGGTCATAGTGGGAGTAACATAGATAGTAACATAGATGCCACATAAGCAAAAATGGTGATGTGGCAAGTAGTTAATGAGGAGAGAGGCAAATAGAGTAACATAATATGTTACCATCACATAGCGGTTTTCAATGCATAATGAGTCTACAAAGTAATAAATGAAGGCAACTATGTTACCACACCTATGACACTACCCACTATGAAGGTAGTAACATAGACTAGTAACATATGTATGTTACTAGTCTAAGTTACTCCCCACTATGACCAGCCTTATACATGCGCCAAACTTGCGTAGCCTAGCGCACGTTGGTGCAAAAAATAAGAGATGGTTCAGATCCGATGACTTGTATATATTTAGTCCCACCTCGCCCCCTTCCTCATAATCCGACTAATTTATATACATATGCAAGTTCAAATCGGTAAGCCACCTCAAGAATCAATAAAAACGTCCGCAAGAATGAACAGACTGTTAGACATAATTCCTTTAGATTAAATTAACCCATGATCTTAATCTCGTGATTAGAACACCTCTTATGCGGAATAGTAGTGACTAACCGTGATTGGCAGGGATCAGCAGGAGATAGCCCATGACGGCACCTTGGGGTCTCCGACAGCAAAGAGATGCCGGGGGAAGAAGGGCAACACCACCTGGGTGACGTAGATGGCAGCAATCACTTGTGGAGATGCAGCAGCCGTCACAGGAGCCTTGCCGATGGTAGGAGGAAGCCGCCGGCACAGCCTGGCGGCGGCCAACGGTGGAAAACGGCCTTCCAGACCATCAGCTCCCTCCTTTTAGGATCGGTTGTTAGCATTGAAGGGTTTAACCCGTTTTTGTTTTCTCTTATCTGAACAGGTACGTGACCTCTTCCCTTTATATGAGGGGCTGATGGCCTGGGGACCGAAACCAAACGTTGGGTTTGGGTGCCCCCGATCAAAGCACCAACGTGGGATTGGACTCCCCTTTTTATCTCGGTCTATAACAACCTGAGATCAATTCCAACATTCTCCCCCTTGATCGTAAGGTTAACAAACATCATAAGCCCACTCTTAATAGAAATAATATACCAAAGTAATGTGTTACAATGACCAATGAGATGTCACTGAACCTCAGTACCCATAGTACATCATTCTATCTCGAAATGGAAACATAATACTTTATGGGAGTTGGTTTATATGATAGTCCTAATATCAAGGATCAAAAGGCTTTATGAACCCATGCCGACAACATATAATCATAAAGTGGGTGGTAAGCCTTTAGTAAGCGGTACCGCAAAAATTTATAAATCAAACATCATAGGTTTGATCCTAGACTCTATCTTTCACAACAGAGATATTATGTCAATGGTTTTGGCAATAACAATTGACTTGTTGTTACTCGCGTAGAGAACTGCGTGCTCATAATCGCAGTAAGTGGCTTAGAGATGCTGTCTACCACTCTTAACTCAGGGAATAAAATTCTTTCGACATACAACCTGCCCAGTATCCTCTTAACATGCCACGTAATTAATTGCATCATACTGATGCCATTCAAATCATATTGGAGCTTTTCCACGATATAGCTCCATATGCAAGGGTGAAGATGTAACATGACGTGGAAACTTAATATCCACACACCTTGCCAAAAAAATATAAATAACCTCTGATATCAAGGTTACCACACTTCTTATTAGTGAGCATGTAAACTTATTGTCTTGCATATCTACAAGACTTTTGGAGGCTTTTCCAGCGGTCCATTTCTGGACTTGTATATTTGCCAGTTATCCCGATCATAAATAGGGCAAGTTCATATTTGAATACTTACATTGCTTCTGACAGCTGAAGCATAAGGAACTAACATTACCTGATCAGTTCATAATGGTTCCTTGGACACTAAAATGTCCACCTTTATTGCCCTTGACTTTAGTAGCAGGTGCAATAGAGTACTACCATGTAATATTTTATTCCATACTCTATCAACATATGTCATCATAATAAAACTTATACTCCTTTTGGACCTATATCTTGGCGAAACTCAATACAAGCAAAGTATGAGGCATCACCAAGATCCTTCATGTTACAAATAGAAGATAGAAATTACTTGGCTCGCCAAAATATTCTATCTCCACAAGGTAGTGATCTTACTCCCCCTCGTCTTATAGGATGAGTGTCCCAACGCTTGTATTATCTCATAACTGTATTTCTTTAGATAACATGCCTTATGTCAACTTCACTCATGACAAAACCGTACAGTTGATACATACATTATCAACTAAGTCAACACAAGAGCATGTCATAGTAATAACACAAACGTCACAACAACTCACTGAGAAAATTCTATGGAGTTCCATAATCCATTAGAGCTCATAATCTTCATCCTATATGGCAACAAGCCACTAAGATGATCATTCACACACATTATCGATCATAAGGAAATTGTTGAGTCTCAAAAATAAGTGTTGCATTAGAGAAAAATAAATTCCCCTCAATTTACCTAATGCATATGAACAAAGATCTAATGAAATTTTGCTCACAAATTAAAAAACCATATTTTGAAAATTGGCTTGCAAATTCCGAAAATGTCCAAGAATTACAAAAAACGTTCACAATTTCTAATTTTGTTCACTAATTTGAAATGTGTTCATGTTTTGATAATTTGTTCTGAATTTCAAAAAAGGTTGTAGGAAATTCAAAATTGTTTGTATTTTTTGTTCGCAAATTTAAAATATGATTGGATATTTAAAATAATGTTCTTGCTTTCCAAAATTGGCTCAGAAATTCAAAAGTTGTTCAGGTTTCCAAATTTTATTGGCAAATTCAAAAATGTTTGATTTCTCAAATAATTGTTCGCATTTTTGAGAAATGTTCTCATTTTAAATGTTTGTTCCAGTTTGCGTTTGCAATTTCTTTCCTTTTATGCAAGAAAATGTTTTCATAATTTTGAAAAATGTTCTCGTTTGCAATTTCTTTCCTGTTTTTTAAAGAAATTTTAAGAGAATCCCAAATAATGTGCATGCATTCATGAAATGTTTGATGGTTTAAAATTTAGTTCACAATTTTGAAAATGTTCTTTTTCACAAAATATTTACTTTTTCAAAAAGTAATCATGTTCAAATTTTCAAAATTGCTTAAATTGATTCCAACTTATAGTTCATATACACCGGGCTACAATTTTATACACAAATTCCCGGGAATTATAGTGGTCAGCGACCTGGTTCGTGAGTGGGTATTTAGGTTTGGGGATTTTTTTAGCAAACATTAAGTTTAGCCGTTGTCGTTTGTTTCTTTTAGTGTTGCTTGGCCATGGCTAGCACAGCGCGCGCAACCATGAAGTCACGGGTTCGAATTCCAGCACTAGTGTGTTCCTTTCTTCATTGTTTTTCATCTAGCGAAAGCCAGATGTGCCGGCCCAGGTGTGCCAGGCCGGTGCGAAAAAGTCGACTCTTCGACGCAAGGAGCGTCACATAGGAGCGCCCTCTTAGCGCTCGGACGCTGAATAGGTGCTCCCCAGTTAGCACCGAAAACGATTCGTTGCGCGGTACGGTCTGTACCCGAACTGGGCTGCCACTAGCCAGCCCAAACTGGCGCCCAACAGGCCAGCGGCCTCCTAGCTAGGCTGCATCGCTGTGAGAAGCTACCGTCATTGCCCCCAAAACGTTTGGAATTGTGCGTGGAGCGAGAAGCGACGCTAGGAGGGGCGAATCCTATATGACGCCCGCGCGCGTCGTAGAGGCGATGCTTCGCTGAAAGCGTCCCACCCGACGCTCCAATTTGGGCCAGCCCACTTTCAACTTCATTGTTTCTTTCTCTTTTATGTTTCTTTTATTTTTTTCCTTTCCCTGTTTTTATTTATTTTCTTTTCCTTCCCAATTTTTCCTTTTTTCGTGTATTATACAAAAAAATTATTGTCTATTACAAATGTTCATCGTATGAAAATGTACATGGTATATTACAAAAAGGTTCACCATGCATTATAAAATGTTAATCGTATATTCAGAATTTGTTCAACAAATACTACACATATTCACTATGTATTTGAATTTTCTTAGCATATATTACAAAAAATGTTCAATGTATATTACACAAATGCTCAATGCGTATTCAAAAAGTGTTCAACGTACATTACAAAATGTTTAATGCATATTTGAAAATTGTTTAACATACATTAAAAATTCAATGGGTATTTGAATTTCTTTTCAGCATACATATTCATATGTTCAAAATATTGAAAAATAAAACCGAGCAAAAAATGTTGCATTACTGTGAATTGAATGGAACACTGTAGCGGGACATAGTAGCCGCTGTAATCTATGATAGTAGGACTGCAACCAAAAAATTAGGACAAGTTTAAAACCTACAACATGTTTGATGGTGGCATGGACTAGGGGGTACGGACCACGTCGTCTCTCGACCAGTGGGTCAGGCCGAGGACCCCATGGCAGTTCACTAATAGGCCGCTTCGGGCAGCCCATGACATATACGAGGAAGATTCCACAAGACTTGGTGATCAAAACAAGGACCCCTCTCCACTGACGTAGCCGACTAGGACTCTTGTATCCTAGGCCTATGGTATATTATATAAACCGAGGCCAGGCTAGTCGATAGATAATTATGACATTCATCATCATACCCCTAGGGTTTAGAGCAGAACTTTTGATCTCAAGGTAAAATCAACTCTGTACTCGATACATCATCGTCTATATTAACAAGAGCAGGACATAGCGTTTTAATTCCATTAAGAGGGCCCGAACCTGGGTAATTATTGACTCCCTTCTTCCTGTTACCATCGATCCAAGATCCACAGCTCGGGACCCCCTACGCCGATGTATGCCGGATTTCCCTGCGACAATGATGCTTTCATTGGGAGTTCCGCTGTGAGATCGACGAAGGATCAATGGTTCACCTGCAGATCAACATCAATGTCGACATCTTTGTCGCCGGTTCGACTAGTCACCTTGGCTTGACCGAAGACTGCGCTCTGCCTTAGATCGTCATGTCCGGACGAGGGCCTTCATCAATATCAACTCCGATCTCTATCAAGATCATGGAGGAACCACCGATGGACCGCGGGGGCTCAACGTCAACATGCCCCTCGGACGACCGTGCTGTTTTTCTGGACAGCGAACTTGTATTCGCCGCCACTGGCTCCTCGAGTGTTGCTTTAACGATTGCTTCTGTGGAATTGCACGGAGTTGAGCCTAAAACAACCGTGTAAAATTTTGTCACGTTTCGATGGAGGAATCTCCGGTAATCTCCTATTTACTGGAGCCGTGTCGAATCTGGATGGGATTCTGGACGAGTTTAGGGCGAGGGGTCCAGCACCTAGCTCGGACTTCCGTTGTAAAATCCCACGGTTCATTTTTTGCAGAATTACCATATCGACAACCCCTCAAAATTTCAGCTCGATCCGACCGTTTATACTTCGGGAAACCTCCGATGGGTGCATCAATTTTTGGGTCTGTTTTTTGCGCGAGAACGAATGTGACCCGGGTTCATCTTTTTTATAAACGGGATTTTAGACATCCTTTTTGAAGGAAGTTTTATATGGGGTATTGTGTTTTGTTCTTAAACACATGCCCACTAATTGCAAAGCTTTTTCCGAGCTAATCTTCACCGTCGCGTCGGTGTCAAACCAGCCTGAAAACGTTGTTCCGCGGCTGCCGACCTGCGCCAGCATTGGCTGCACTGTCGCTCCATCGAGCCGATGACAACCATCTCGGATCATCACCTAGGTGAGGCAACCAAGAGTTCGACATTGTGAAGTACAAATAATAATCAAGACAAGATCGTTGCCGCATGGATTGCACGGGCTGGGCACACCAGCATCGCCGCACAGTCACTTCTAAAGCCGGCATTAATCGTGTCAGAAGTTTCGACTTGCATGGCATCACCGCGTCGTTGCTTCTTCAAACTGGTGTCCACCATGCCGACCTGCTTCAGCACATTGGTTGGTATGGCGGCTGCAACGTCAACATACCGACCTGCTCTGTCACCTCGGCTGGACCGGGGGCTTTGCCATCTCTTCATCAACCTACTTCGGGGACTTCGGCGCCGCCAGCCGATCAGCTTCGTCATGTTAGCTGGACTGGGGGCTTCACCTCGCTGCATCGATCGTGCTTCATTGCCACTTCGTCAAGCTGAGCTTCTCGCTCGACCACCTCGGGCTTGGGCCCTGGGATCTCGGCTAGGCCGAGGACTACGTCTTCGTCCCGTCACAAGCCCGAACCATATCATCAACACCGAGCACATTAAACAGCTAAGTCGCTTTGATACTCAAAGTTCTTCCAACCTTTTAATTTTTGTTCGGCTCGACCAAGCGTTATCTTTGTGTTAAACAAAAAACTTAGTTTGTTAAAAATGCTATTTGTTAAAAACACTTCTCTTACCCAAGCTAACGTGGGGCTCTTAAATTTATATGAGCCATTTTATAATAATTGGTGCAAAGTCTTTTTCTATCACTTCTTTTTTCGACGCGAGTGTGTGGTCAATAGCAGGGTAGCCTGGTTTCTCTCTCAAGCTGCTCGAGTTTAGTTCGCTAAACTGGCCTGACGAGAAGCACTACGCCTTCGGGATAGGAGGTTGAAGCCAAAGGCTGACTAATACGTCTCCGTCGTATCTATAATTTTTGATTGTTCCATGCCAATATTCTACAACTTTCATATACTTTTGGCAACTTTTTATACTATTTTTGGGACTAACATATTGATCCAGTGCCCAGTGCGAGTTCTTGTTTGTTGCATGTTTTTGTTTCGCAGAATATCCATATCAAACGGAGTCCAAACGGGATAAAAACTGACGGAGATTTTTTTTGGAATATATATGATTTTTGGGAAGAAAAATCCACGTGATACGATGCCCGAGGGGGCCACGAGGCAGGGGCGTGCCCCTGACCCTCGTGGCCACCCGTAAGGCGGTTGGTGCCCTTCTTTCGCCGCAAGAAAGCTAATATCCGGATAGAGATCGTGTTAAAATTTCAGCCCAATCGGAGTTGCGGATCTCCGGGAATATAAAAAACGGTGAAAGGGTGGAATGTGAGAACGCAGAAACAGAGAGAGACAGAGAGACAGATCCAATCTTGGAGGGGCTCTCGCCCCTCCCACGCCATGGAGGCCAAGTACCAGAGGGGAAACCCTTCTCCCATCTATGGAGGATGTCAAGGAAGAAGAAGACGAAGGCCCCCCCCTCTCCCCTTCTCTTCCGGTGGCGCCGGAACGCTGTCGTGGCCATCATCATCACCGCAATCTTCACCAACAACTTCACCGTCATCATCACCAACTCTTCCCCCCTCTATGCAGCGGTGTAACCTCTCTCATACTCGCTGTAATCTCTACTTAAACATGGTGCTCAACGCTATATATTATTTCCCAATGATGTATGGCTATCCTATGATGTTTGAGTAGATCTGTTTTGTCCTATGGGCTATTTGATGATCAAGATTGGTTTGAGTTGCATGTTTTATTATTGGTGCTGTCCTATGGTGCTCTCCGTGTCGCGCAAGCGTGAGGGATCCCCGCTGTAGGGTGTTGCAATACGTTCATGATTCGCTTATAGTGGGTTGCGTGAGTGACTGAAACACAAACCCGACTAAGGGGGTTGTTGCGTATGGGATAAAGAGGACTTGATGCTTTAATGCTATGGTTGGGTTTTACCTTAATGATCTTTAGTAGTTGCGGATTCTTGCTAGAGTTCCAATCATAAGTGCATATGATCTAAGTAGAGAAAGTATGCTAGCTTATGCCTCTCCCTCATATAAAATTGCAATAATGATTACCGGTCTAGTTATCGATTGCCTAGGGACAAATAACTTTCTCGTAACAAAAACCTCTTTACTAAAACTAACTTAGTTGTGTCCTTATCTAAACATCCCCTACTCTTTATTTACGTGCTCTTTATTATCTTGCAAACTTATCCAAAAACACCTACAAAGTACTTCCAGTTTCATACTTGTTCTAGGTAAAGCGAACATCAAGCGTGCGTAGAGTTGTATCGGTGGTCGATAGAACTTGAGGGAATATTTGTTCTGCCTTTAGCTCGTCGTTGGGTTCTACACTCTTACATATTGAAAACTGTTGCAATCCCCTATACTTGTGGGTTATCAAGACCTTTTTCTGGCGCCGTTGCCGGGGAGCAATAGCGTGGGGTGAATATTCTCGTGTGTGCTTGTTTGCTTTATCACTAAGTAATTTTTATTTGATGTTCTTAGTTGTTTTCTATCTTTAGTTATGGGTAGGAAACGCAAAATACCAAAGAAATTAGCTGTACCTACTAAACCAATGGTTGAAGAACCACTCAAAATCTATCACACTGCTGAAGCTTATTACTTGGATCATCTTCAATCCCTTTGTGCTCGTGCTGAAACCCCAACTAGCATAGTTGAGGGAAAATCTTTAGATGAGCATGCTTGTTATGTGTGACACCGAATATCTGAAAAAGGGAAAATTTTATTGGGTCAAATTCATTGTTTGCAATGTTATGCTTGGAATTTATGCGAAATATATGATATTACTTATTGTTCTGAAAACCCTAAGAAACACCTTCCCTATCAATGTGAGTTTAGTGATAATGGAATCGTATCTTCGTATGCTAAGGGTGTTTATAGTTACTATGATGTTTAACAAATTGAAGAATTTGTTGCTTTTAAGGGTGCTTATGAAATTGCTTCTTTGATTGAAACGTATGATGCTACTCTTTACAAATCTGAAAATTTTGACATACTTAAATATTGCTATGATAATTATGCTTCTAATGCCTATGTTGAACCATATATTGAGGACTACCCCATTGTCCAAGAAGAGACTAATATTTTACAGGAGTCTATGGAACAAGAAATTAATGAAACTGTGAGCTTATTGGATAAAAAAGATGAGGAGGAGAGCGAAGAACAAAAGGAGGAAGAGCGGATTAGCTACCCGTGCCCACCTTCTAATGAGAGTAACTCTTCAACTCATACATTGTTTAATTTTCCTTCATGCTTACTGAAGGATGATTGCTATGATGATTGTTATGATCCCGTTGATTCTTTTGAAATATCCCTTTTTGATGATGCTTGCTATGCTTGTGGCCAAGATGCCAATACGAATTATGCTTATGGAGATGAACTTGCTATAGTTCCTTATGTTAAACATGAAATTGTTGCTATTGCACCCACACATGATAGTCCTATTATCTTTTTGAATTCTCCCGACTACACTATATCGAAGAAGTTTGCCCTTATTAAGGATTATATTGATGGGTTGCCTTTTACTGTTGCACATGATGATTTGATAGATATAATATGCATGTGCTTGCTTCTCCTACTTGCAATTATTATGAGAGAGGAACTACATCTCCGCCTCTTTATGTTTCCAATACAACAAAATTGCAAGAAACTGTTTATACTATGCATTGGCCTTTACTTTGTGTGCATGAATTGTTCTTTTATGACATGCTTATGCATAGGAAGAGAGTTAGACTTCGTCATTGCATGATACATGTTACTTTGTGCTCACTACTAAATTACAAATCATTGTTAATTAAAATTGGCTTTGATATACCTTGGGATCCGGGTGGATCCATTACTTGAGCACTATATGCCTAGCTTAATGGCTTTAAAGAAAGCGCTGCCAGGGAGACAACCCGGAAGTTTTAGAGAGTCATTTATTTCTGTTGAGTGCTTTTATATAGTTTATTTGAAAACAACAAAAATAAATAGGGTAACCCAAAACCTTTTCAAAAAAGGAAAGTGAAAGCGAGAGAGACAAGCATTGTTGAAGTGGGAGCTAGCCTTGAACTTTGTTCATGCTCACGAAAACTTTGTGAATCTTGATTACAGAAACTTTTCAACAAAAATAATTATACCCTTGTACAATTCCATTGTATTATAAAAATAATGTGCCAAGGTTTGCCTTTAGGATGTTTACTTTGCTTGTTGGTTTGTACGGTGCAGGACATAAACTTTGTCTGTAGTGCACGATTTTACATTTTTAGTTGGAACGTCAAACGGTTCTGATTATTTTCACACTGTCTTCCTATAGAAATTGTTTATTTTTCCTAATTTTGGTAGATTTTTCAAGTATCGTAAGTATGGTGAATGTTCAGATTGTTCTGTTTTAGACAGATTCTATTTTTGATGCATAGTTTGCTTGTTTTGATGAAACTATCGATTTATATCAGTGGATTAAGCCATGGAAAAGTTATATTACAATAGACACAGTGCAAAAACAAAATATGAATTGGTTTTCAATAGTACTTAGAGTAGTGATTTGCTTTATTATACTAACGGATCTTACCGAGTTTTCTGTTGAAGTTTTGTGCGGATGAAGTGTTCGATGATCAAGAAGGTCTTGATGTGAGAAGAAGGAAGAGAGGCAAGAGCTCAAGCTTGGGGATGCCCGAGGTACCCCAAGTAAATATTCAAGGAGACTCAAGCGTCTAAGCTTGGGGATGCCCCGAAAGGCATCCCCTCTTTCTTCAACAAGTATCGGTATATTTTCGGATTCGTTTCGTTCATGTGATATGTCCAATCTTGGAGCGTCTTTTGCATTTAGTTTTCACTTTTCTTTTATGCACCATGCTGGTATGAGGTAGTCCTTTGTTGATTTATAGAATTCTCTATGCACTTCAGTTATATCTTTTGAGTATGGATTTATAGAATGCTTCATGTGCTTCACTTATATCATTTGAAGTTTGGATTGCCTGTTTCTCTTTACATAGAAAACCGCCATTTGTAGAATGCTCTTTTGCTTCACTTATATTTGTTAGAGCACGTGCATATATTTTGTAGAAAGAATTAAACTCTCTTGCTTCACTTATATCTATTTGGAGAGATGACGGGAATTGGTCATTCACATGGTTAGTCATAAATCCTACATAAAACTTGTAGATAACTGAATATGATATGTTTGATTCCTTGCAATAGTTTTGCGATATAAAGATGGTGATATTAGAGTCATGCTAGTGGGTAGTTGTAGATTAGTAGAAATACTTGTGTTGAGGTTTGTGATTCCCGTAGCATGCACGTATGGTGAACCATTATGTAACGAAGTCGGAGCATGATGTATTTATTGATTGTCTTCCTTATGAGTGGCGGTCGGGGACGAGCGATGGTCTTTTCCTACCAATCTATCCCCCTAGGGGCATGCGTAGTAGTACTTTGCTTCGAGGGCTAATAAACTTTTGCAATAAGTATGTGAGTTCTTTATGACTAATGTTGAGTCCATGGATTATACACACTCTCACCCTTCCATCATTGCTAGCCTCTCTAGTATCGTGCAACTTTCGCCGGTACCATAAACCCACCATATATCTTCCTCAAAACAACCACCATACCTACCTATCATGGCATTTCCATAGCCATTCTGAGATATATTGCCATGCAACTTTCATCATCATATACATGACTTGAGCATCATTGTCATATTGCTTTGCATGATCGTAAGATAGCTAGCATGATGTTTTCATGGCTTGTCCGTTTTTTGATGCCATTGCTATGCTAGATCGTTGCACATCCCGGTACACTGCCAGAGGCATTCATATAGAGTCATATCTTTGTTCTAGTATCGAGTTCTAATATCGAGTTTTAAGTAAATAAAAGTGTGATGATCATCATTATTAGAGCATTGACCCAGTGAGGAAAGGATGATGGAGACTATGATTCCCCCACAAGTTGGGATGAGACTCCGGACGAAAAAAAGAGAAAGGCCAAAAAAAGAGAAGGCCCGAAAAAAAATTAAAAAAAAATAAAAAAATGAGAGAAAAAGAGAGAAGGGGCAATGTTACTATCCTTTTACCACACTTGTACTCCAGAGTAGCACCATGTTCTTCATATAGAGAGTCTCTTGAGTTATCACTTTCATATACTAGTAGGAATTTTCATTATAGAACTTGGCTTGTATATTACGATGATGGGCTTCCTCAAATGCCCGAGGTCTTCATGAGCAAGCAAGTTGGATGCACACCCACTTAGTTTCAGTTTGAGCTTTCATATACTTATAGCTCTTAGTGCATCCGTTGCATGGCAATCCCTACTCACGCACATCGATATCTATTGATGGGCATCTCCATAGCCCGTTGATACGCCTAGTTGATGTGAGACTATCTTCTCCTTTTTGTCTTCTCCACAACCACCATTCTATTCCACCTATAGTGCTATGTCCATGGCTCACGCTCATGTATTGCGTGAAAGTTGAAAAGGTTTGAGAATGTCAAAAGTATGAAACAATTGCTTGGCTTGTCATCGGGGTTGTGCATGATGTGAATATTTTGTGTGGTGAAGATGGAGCATAGCCAGACTATATGATTTTGTAGGGATAACTTTCTTTGGCCTTGTTATTTTGAAAAGACATGATTGCTTTATTAGTGCGCTTGAAGTATTATTGTTTTTATTTCAAATGATAGACTATTGCTTTGAATCACTCGTATCTTAATATTCATGCCATGATTAGATATGTGATCAAGATTATGCTAGGTAGCATTCCACATCAAAAATTATCTTTTTATCATTTACCTACTTGAGGACGAGCAGGAATTAAGCTTGGGGATGCTGATACGTCTCCGTCGTATCTATAATTTTTGACTGTTCCATGCCAATATTCTACAACTTTCATATACTTTTGGCAACTTTTTATACTATTTTTGGGACTAACATATTGATCCAGTGCCCAGTGCCAGTTCCTGTTTGTTGCATGTTTTTGTTTCGCAGAATATCCACATCAAACAGAGTCCAAACGGGATAAAAACCGACGGAGATTTTTTTGGAATATATATGATTTTTGGGAAGAAAAATCCACGCGAGACGATGCCCGAGGGGGCCACGAGGCAGGGGGCGCGCCCCTGACCCTCGTGGCCACCCCGTAAGGCGGTTGGTGCCCTTCTTTCGCCGCAAGAAAGCTAATATCCAGATAGAGACCTTGTTAAAATTTCAACCCAATCGGTGTTAAAGATCTCTGGGAATATAAAAAACGGTGAAAGGGTGGAATCTGAGAACGCGGAAACAGAGAGAGACAGAGAGACAGATCCAATCTCGGAGGGGCTCTCGACCCTCCCACGCCATGGAGGCCAAGGACCAGAGGGGAAACCCTTCTTCCATCTAGGGAGGAGGTCAAGGAAGAAGAAGACGAAGGGGCCCCCTCTCCCCTTCTCTTCTGGTGGCGCCGGAACGCTGCCGTGGCCATCATCATCACCGCAATCTTCACCAACAACTTCACCGTCATCATCACCAACTCTTCCCTCCTCTATACAGCGGTGTAACCTCTCTCATACTTGCTGTAATCTCTACTTAAACATGGTGCTCAACGCTATATATTATTTCCCAATGATGTATGGCTATCCTATGATGTTTGAGTAGATCTGTTTTGTCCTATGGGCTATTTGATGATCAAGATTGGTTTGAGTTGCATGTTTTATTATTGGTGCTGTCCTATGGTGCTCTGCGTGTCGCGCAAGCGTGAGGGATCATCGCTGTAGGGTGTTGCAATACGTTCATGATTCGCTTATAGTGGGTTTCGTGAGTGACTGAAACACAAACCCGACTAAGGGAGTTGTTGCGTATGGGATAAAGAGGATTTGATGCTTTAATGCTATGGTTGGGTTTTACCTTAATGATCTTTAGTAGTTGCGTATGCTTGCTAGAGTTCCAATCATAAGTGCATATGATCCAAGTAGGGAAAGTATGTTAGCTTATGCCTCTCCCTCATATAAAATTGCAATAATGATTACCGGTCTAGTTATCGATTGCCTAGGGACAAATAACTTTCTCATAACAAAAACCTCTTTACTAAAACTAACTTAGTTGTGTCCTTATCTAAACAGACCCTACTCTTTATTTTGCGTGCTCTTTATTATCTTGCAAACCTATCCAAAAACACCCACAAAGTACTTCTAGTTTCATACTTGTTCTAGGTAAAGCGAATATCAAGTGTGCGTAGAGTTGTATCGGTGGTCGATAGAACTTGAGGGAATATTTGTTCGCCTTTAGCTCCTCGTTGGTTTCGACACTCTTACTTATCAAAAACTATTGCGATCCCCTATACTTGTGGGTTATCACTGACCCGTTCGAAGTCTGGAGATCGCATGTGTCATGTTAAAGCATGACGAAAGCATAAACTAGTTTTAAGACCAATGTTCAGATTGACACAAAAAAACTTGATTTAATGTAGACGTAAAATTTTACTAAAGTGTTTCAGTTTTCCGAACTTATGTCACCTTTAACCTATTTGTATGTTTTTCTTTAAGGGGGAGGGATATCCTCCTGACTGAGGTGCCCTACGTAATAATTTAGCTTGGGAAATCTTTTCCGGCCGTAGCTCGGCATCTTTCCTACTGACCTGCACATCAGCGTTGACAAAATACAGGTCATATCTGGACTAGTTCCCGAGCAGTGCAACGCCAGACGCCTTTAAAGCATCGACAATATTAAC
>NC_041388.1:602962362-603005034 GCF_002162155.2 Triticum dicoccoides
GACTACAGCCGAACCCACCAAAATCCAAGGTACTCCATGGAGTCCTCGAGAAAATGTTCTTGGATATTGCTTTATGTGCATCGGTTTCAAATTGTGTCTTCGGTCAATAGTTGGGTTGCCCAGCTCCTATGCTTGCCTCTTACATTCCGCTTTGTTCAGCTACGTGTGCAAAGGGAGAACCACTACGATTGTGCTTTCAGCTCGAATGTTTAAGCGCCTTAGTGGAGAAAGTCGAAAACTGACTATCACAATGGGCGTAAACTGGTCAGCGATCTGATGACTGTGTCAAACTAAAGATTGATAAAGGTCACCCCATGTTAAACGATGGGCCTTTCATAAAATTGGCCGAAGTGTTAATGGCCTGACCTCGGCTGACGCCGAACACTAACCGGGGGCTAGTAACTAGCCTCCCAACTTTAAGCTCCTATGACTAAGTCAATGTTATAAAGCTTGCATATCTGATTTCCTCGTTTCCACTAAGGCAACCGCCTCCGGGCACCGAGACTGTTGGGAATCGTTGCATGGAAAACAAAAATTTTCTACGCACACACATGGATATATCCATGGAGATGCATAGCAAAGAGGGGAAGAGTGTGTTTACATACCCTCGTAGACCGTAAGCGGAAGCATTTCACAACGTGGTTGATGTAGTCGAACTTCTTCGCGCTTCAACCGATCAAGTACTGAACGCATGGCACTTCCGTATTCTGCACACGTTCAGCTCGGTAACGTCCCTCGCCTTCTTGATCCAGCAAGACGTTGAGGTAGTAGATGAATTCCGTCAGCATGACGGCGTGATGACGGTGATGATGAAGTGATCTCCACAGGGCTTCGCCTAAGCACTACGAAAATATGAACGGGGTTGTAAACGATGGAGGGGGAGCCGCACACGGCTAGGCAATTGTCTGGGGTGTGCTAGGGTGCCCCCCACATATATATAGGTGAGAGGGAGAGAGGATCGGCCTTAGAAGGTGCCCAAGTAGGAGGAATCCTACTTGGAGTCCCTCCCAAGCCGCGCGCCCCCTGCCATATATAACCGAGGGGGAAGGAAAGAGAGGGGAGAGGGAAGGAAGTGGGAATCCTAATCCACAATTTCCTTTCCCTTCTCCCCTTTCCTTCCCCTCCTTAGGCCAGCCCATATGGGGGCAGCACCAGCGCCTTGTGGCTGGTGTGTTTCCCCTCTTGGCCCATAAGACCCATATCTTTTGCCGGGGGTACCCGGAACCCCATCCGGTGACCCGATAAGTACCCGATACCCCCGAAACACTTCTGGTGTCCGAATACCATTGTCCTATATATCAATTTTTACCTCTCGATTGAGACTCCTCGTCATGTCCGTGATCTCTTCCGGGACTCCAAACAACATCCGGTCACCAAATCACATAACTCATATAATATTATATCGCCATCGAATGTTAAACGTGCGGACCCTAGGGTTCGAGAACTATATAGACATGACAGAGACACCTCTCCGGTCAATAACCAATAGCGGAACCTAGATGCCCATATTGGCTCCTACATATTCAACAAAGATCTTTATCGGTCGAACCATTATGACAACATACGTAATTCCCTTTGTCCATCGGTATGTTACTTGCTCGAGATTCGATCATCGGTATCTTCATACCTAGTTCAATCTTGTTACCGGCAAGTATCTTTACTCATTCCGTAATACATCACCTTGTGATAAACTCCTTAGACTCTTTCTTGCAAGCTGATGATGTGTATTATCGAGAGGGCCCAGAGATACCTCTCCGATACTCGGAGTGACAAATCCTAATCTCGATCTACGCCAACTCAACAAACACCTTTGGGGATACCTGTAGAGCATATTTATAATCACCCAATTATGTTTTGACGTTTGATAGCACACAAGGCATTCCTCCAATATCCGGGAGTTGCATAATCTCATAGTCGAAGGAATATGTATTTGACATTAAGAAAGCAATAGCAATAAAATTGAACGATCGTAATGCTAAGCTAACGGATGGGTCTTGTCCATCACATCATTCTCCTAATGATGTGATCTCGTTATCAAATGACAACTCATGTCAATGGTTAGGAAACCTTAACCATCTATGATCAATGAGCTAGTCTAGTAGAGGCTCACTAGGGACACAATGTTTGTTTATGTATTCACACATGTATTAAAGTTTTCGGTCAATACAATTCTAGCATGAATAACAAACCTTTATCATTAATTAGGAAATATAAAACATCAATTTTATTATTGCCTCTAGGGAATATTTCCTTCAGAGACGTCGACTAAGGGTTGTCTTGTTACTATGAAAACACCCTGTGTAGCATCTACAAAAGGGGTAGAAGCCGACAATGGGCCACTTTCAAATGATAAACGACCGCAATGGAGTCAAAATAAACATATATCATCACCGTTGGTATTTATTATACAAGCGCTGCCTTTCGTAATCATCGTTATAAAGCCATAAATATGCATTAAATTTGCCTTAAGATTTTGGCCAAGCTGGGTTACCTGGCTCCTGTGCTTACCCCCTACGCTCCCAATAGTTTGGCTAGGGGGTAAAGGGAGCACCTCTGTGATTGTTACTTCCGGGTCATCCGGGTTGGCACCTCAGACTGGATGAAGTCGAAAGCTAGCCATCTTAAAAATATAATTGGTAGGCAACGACGAAAGTGAAAATTTAGGTTCACTAAAGACCACAGAGTTTGGGAACTTTCCCCAAACTAAATCCTAAATATTTTCCTCACACATTGATCAGAGTTGAGGTTTCACGATCATGGTCAACATGATAGCCTGGGAAAGGAAACTTATAAAGGAACTATTTTTCTCGGAAGATGTTTCTTACGTTAAAAAGTAATATAACATATCTCTCCACGTACCTTTGTTTATAAAACCATATGGCCAGATTGCCTTGTTTACCGTAAATCTTTGCCCTGATAAAGGCTTTATAAAGTAGGACAAACACTCCCCGGCTACTGGCCGAGGACGTTGAAGCCCATCGTCGGTCAACAAAGTTTTATACAATGCGGATCCGAGCATTAATGATGCAAAGTACTTGGATACATAGAATCATCTCTACTCCTAAAGTCTGAGTTGGTGAATAGTCTCTATGGTTTATTTTCGCTAGTTTTTTTCGTCCCCTGCCCCACCCCACCGATTTAGTTTCGCGTCACCTTCTCACACAATGAAAAAAATATGAACGGATTAGAACTTTTCATGCTGGAGCAAATTATTTAGTAATATCTTTATGTGAAAGAATCAATCATGATTAACCTTTAAAGATCAAATCTAAATTAATTAACCTTATCTTAAATTGCTGAATACATTAATTAGGAAACAAAATAATGGATTTTAAGAAAATCTCTACTCCTTGTGTCACCCCTCTGCTGGTTTTATTGTCGGACAACCGATAGACAAAACCGAGAGAAAAATCCGCACTCCCTCCCTCAATCGCTCGCTAGCCCTACCTCGGGCCAGTTCTTTTAGGTGATTCTCCCAGAATCGCCCCCCTCCCCAGCTTCTCATAGAATTGTCACTTCATATATTTTTTACAATCCTAGCTAATTAGACCTTAACTAGATAGGATTGTAAAAAAATATAGTGGCGATTCTGGGAGAGGGGGGCGATTCTGGCCGCCGCACGCCAATCCTCACCGTCCTCCTACTCAAAGACATCACAGTCGCCTCCCCTCCTCCGTGATTCAGCCATGTCCGCCACCGATGCACTCCTCTCCATCGCCACGACCAGCCTTCACATCCACGTTGTCGTTTCTCAACCTCCAATGATCTCCTCCGGGATGGATCTGTCCATGTCGCTAAATCGACGCAGGGGGCCTCCACCGTCGCCATTCTTCTTCCTCCCTGATCTCCCGTTGTTGGATCTGGTCATGGACACAAGCGACGTAGCTTCCCCGCCCACCACTGACGACGCCAGCGAGGTGGCCACAGTGGTCGCTACCGGATCCATGGATGAGCTCACCCCGGCCTTCTCCTTGTTTTATTCCACGGCCGGGTCTCACCGCGGATCCATGGAGGACTAGTGCTATCTAGCTACGCAATCCCATCTAAGGCAAAGCATCTACAATATTTTGTATGAGTCAATTTTATACAGAATACTTCTAGGAGGAAGTAATGTATGAGTTTTCTTTTAACTTCCTTGCTCTTGCTTACTCCAGTATCTTTTTGTTGACAAATGAATCAACCGACATTCCCCTGCAGATGGCATCCCACACTTTATTTTTCTGAATCGGGCATATGAAAGGAATTTTTTAAATACTAATACACAAATTTCTCTTAACCCCTTCTGTAATTTTAGCTTGTGTGTCTTGATTGGTGAAAAAATATTATGTCCTCCTACACTGTACTTTCCCGAAACATGCATATGAAAGGAATCTCTCAAATACTAAAACACGGATTTCTCGTTACCCGTTCTGTAGTTTTAGCTTTTAAGAACTATCTAAACCAGTAAGGTAAAATTTTAGGCAAGCTAAAGTTGTTGCTTCTCAAGAATGTGCTATTTTGCAAATCCAAAGTCCAGTTAGAAAAGATAAAATGTTTTACGGGGTTATTGGAATGGACTAAGTTATCTTTTTATGTCAATAGTCTTAGATGATTTCCCTTTGTTTTACAATCGTTTGGTTTTTTTGCATAGTATGTGCACACTTGATAGGAATAACTAGCTCTTAGATAATTCTTGGTGAAGCATGCCAGCACGATGGCCATTCCTCGTGTAAATAACTGAATTCGACATTTGCGATGTATTCTATGAGCATGCAGGTGTAGTTATGCTACCCATTGTCTAAATGGAGGGAAAATCTTCTTTTTGATTCTCGGAGAATTAAATATACTATTGAGACATTCACAAAAGGGCGTGCCTGATGCAAGGATGTACTTGAGCCCTGGTATGTTGATGTAGACGCACAGCTCACCACCCTCACCTGGGTGGGGAGCAACGCCAGGTGGGCGGCAGTTGCCGCGTATTGCTCTTGCTTCCTGAAGCTCCTGAGATACCTTGGTGATGAACTCCTGAGCGCCGGGCGCTCCTTGCACAGTGTCCTCCTGAGGGAGATGTGTCGCGAAGCACGCCTCCAAGTGGTGCCCGAGCGCCTCCCTCGCGACGTTGGCAAGGTCTGAGGCCCTCTAGAAGAGAGCCCCTGAGCCCTGCCCGAGGAGGGCGCCGGGCGCCTTCCTATGCGATGGAGGGAGGCACCCCAGGTGTGGGCGCTCATCCTGACGAGGTACCCCTTGCGGCGCTGCCCTCCCGAGGTCTGGCACGGAGTAGCTGCTTCTTCTTCTTCTTGGGGACGACCTCAAGAGGGTACCGAGATGCGTTGTTGTCGGGGCCTTTGATTGATGCTGCTTGGAAGGCGCGCTTGAGGGAGCACACCGCGTCTCTTTCTTCACAGGGGACTGTGATGATCCTGCCGCTCCCTGGCATCTTGAGGACGTTGTAGCCGTGGTGGGTTACCGCCATGAACTTAGCCAAGGCTGGATACCCGAGGATGGCATTGTACGGTAGACGGATGTGGGCGACGTCGAAGTCGATGAGCTCAGTGCGGTAGTTGTTGCGTTCTCCAAAGGTGACTGGGAGGTGGACCTGACCTATCGGTGTGGTCGAACTGTTGGTCACTCCTGAGAAGGGCTTAGTGGGCTGAAGCTGATCGTATGGCACTTGAAGGTTGTCAAACATCTCGACGGACAGGACATTGAGCCCTGCGCCGCCGTCAATGAGGGTCTTGGTGACTTGCACGTTGCTGATGACGGATGAACAAAGCATTGGGAGAGCACCAGTGGTAGGCGCGCACTTGAGATGATGTGCCGAACTGAAAGTGATGGCACACTTGGACCACCTGAGCGGGCGAGTGGCCTCGAGCTTGGGAAGGACCGCGTTCACCTCGCGAGCAAACTGCTTGAAGATACGCTGTGAGGCTGGGGCTTGAGATCCGCCCAAGATGCAGGCGATAGCACGCGGTTCCTGGAAGCCCCCAGCCCCGTCGTCTTGATGGTGGTCGTCGTTCCTTCTTGGTGGTGGCGGCACAGGAGGAAGACCAGGTTGCCCTGAGGGCGATCCTCGCGAGGCTGATCTTGCCAGCGGTCCTCATGAGGCCGGTCGTGCCACTCCTGGCGCGGGCCATATGGTCATCCCAACATCCTCTGCCACGTCCTCCTCCTCGTTCGTAGCCTCGGTCATTGCACTCGGGGTGTCGATTGAAGTGTCCGTCGTGAATGGCCCTGAGCTCTTGACAATCGTTGGTGTTGTGGCTGTGCACGTTGTGGAAGGCGCAGAAAGGTCGGCTGCCCTTGGATGACTCAGGCTGCTCCCTGCCGCGCTTCGTGTCCGGCTCCGCCGCTAGCATAGCGACTCCCTTGCGCTTCATGTCCTTGGCCTTGGATTTCTTCTCCTCCAGGTCGGCAGCTGGGAGCTCGAGGAGGGAAAGGCGCCCTTCCTCAGCCCTTGCGCACTTGGTCACCAGGTTGAACAGCTCCAGGAATGTGCACAACTCCTCGTGGATGGCGAGCTCCTCCTTCATCTTGACGTCGCGGACGCTGTCGGAGAACGCAGAGATGATGGCCTCGTCCGTCACCTTGGGGATCTTGAGGCGGACGTTGTTGAAGCACTGGATGTACTTCTGGAGGGTCTCTCTCGGTTGTTGCTTGATGCGGCGCAGGTCACCCGCGGCCGGGGGGCGGTCGCGAGTGCCCTGGAAGTTGGCGTCGAAGCGGTCGCGCATTTCGTTCCAGGAAGAGATGGAGCCTGGAGGCAGGTTCAGGAGCCACGAGCGTGCGCCATCCTTGAGAGCCATAGGGAACCAGTTCGACATGACTTTTCTCGTCGCCGTTGGCCGCCTCGATGCCCAGCTCGTAGAGCTGCAAGAACTCTGCGGGGTCGGGGGTGCCGTCGCAGTGAGGAGGCAGATCCGGCTTGAACTTGCCCGACTAGGCGACGCTACACATCTCGGGGGTGAAGGCGCGGTAGCCGGCCGTGGTCACTGGGACCCGCCGTGGAGGTGGAGCCTGGTCTTGGCGCCCGCGCGCACCACGGCAAGCGGCGCATGGCCCTGCCGTGCCAAGCGATCCTGACGCGGCGGTGCGGTGAACGGTGGAGCGTTCTCTTGCGGTCGAGGGACTTCTTGACAGCTTCTTTCTTCACGCACGGGCGCTTGGCGTGGCAGGTCGTGCCACGGAGCTGCGCGCCTTGGCGCCAGGGTGCCGTCTTGGTGCAGGGGTGGTGGAGGTGCTGCGTGAGCTACGTCGCCCATAGCTGGCGGTGGACGAGGTAGCGAGAGGGACGGTGCAGGGGAGCCCCTGCGGTGCTGACGAGCTCGACGATGCGGTCCAGCCAGTCCTCATAGAGGTCATCGACTGGGCGGTAACGCAGGAGCTCGCGCGCCATGAGTAGCGCGGCCCGCGTGTCCGTGGGAGCGTGACGAGCGTGAGACGAGGAACCGGCGGGGGTCAGCGATGGAGTGGCGGTGCGGCCGTCCCACCACACCGAGGGGTGCAACGAGGATGCTTGCTGTTCGTTCCCCGCCGAGTCGGTGGCGGCGTTGGCGGCGGGTGATGGAGAACGACGGGGAGGCCCGCCGACAGGAGCCGTCTGGGCGACGCGGGCGGCAAGGGCGACCCGATGCTCAGCTCGGGCACGACGAGCGTCCGACATGGTTGCGACGAAGCGGTGGAACACGGAGCGAGGGAAGGAAAGCTTCGGCGCCCCCCTACCTGGCGCGCCAAATGTCGGATTTCGGGTTCCGGCAAAACCCTTAAGGTTCGAACACTGGAGTGCGCGCGAAGACCCCCCTACCAATTCACACCCACAACCTCGCCACGATCTCTAAGGCTAACTCGACGAACTCGCAACACGAGGGACACAAGATTTACACTGGTCCGTGTTGGGGAATGTAGTAATTTCAAAAAATTTCCTACGCACACGCAAGATCATGGTGATGCATAGCAACAAGAGGGGAGAGTGTTGTCCACGTACCCTCGTAGACCGAAAGCGGAAGCGTTAGCACAACGCGGTTGATGTAGTTGTACGTCTTCACGATCCGACCGATCAAGTACCGAACGTACGGCACCTCCGAGTTTAGCACACGTTCAGCCCGATGACGTCCCTCGAACTCCGATCTAGCCGAGTGTCGAGGGAGATTTTCGTCAGCACAACGGTGTGGTGACGATGTTGATGTTCTACCGACGCAGGGCTTTGCCTAAGCACCGCTACAGTATTATCGAGGTGGACTATAGTGGAGGGGGGCACCGCTCACGGCTAAGAGATCAATGATCAATTGTTGTAGCTATGGGGTGCTCCCTGCCCCCGTATATAAAGGAGCAAGGGGGGGGGGGTGCGGCCGGCCATAGGAGGAGGCGCGCAGGAGGAGTCCTACTCTCACCGGGACTAGGGCTTCCCTCCTTTTTCCTAGTTGGATTAGGACTTGGGGGGAAGGAGTGGAGGAGAAGGAAGGAAGGGGGGCGCCGCCCCCCTCTCCTTGTCCTATTCAGACTAGGGGGAGGGGCGCGCAGCCAACCCTTGCCTCCTCTCATCTCTTCCACCTAGGCTCACTAAGGCCCATTTGATTCCCGGGGGGTTCCGGTAACCTCCCGGTACTTCGGTAAAATCCCGATTTTACCCGGAACACTTCCGATATCCAAACATAGGCTTCCAATATATCAATCTTCATGTCTCGACCATTTAGAGACTCCTCGTCATGTCCGTGATCACATCCGGGACATCGAACAACCTTCGGTACATCAAAACATATAAACTCATAATATAACTGGCATCGTAACGTTAAGCGTGCGGACCCTACGGGTTCGAGAACTATGTAGACATGACCGAGACAAGTCACCGGTCAATAACCAATAGCGGAACCTGGATGCTCATATTAGCTCCTACATATTCTACGAAGATCTTTTTCGGTCAGACCGCATAATAACATACGCTGTTCCCTTTGTCATCGGTATGTTACTTGCCCGAGATTCGATCATCGGTATCTCAATACCTGGTTCAATCTCGTTACTAGCAATTCTCTTTACTCGTTCCGTAATACATCATCCCGCAACTAACTCATTAGTTGCAATGCTTGCAAGGCTTAAGTGATGTGCATTACCGAGAGGGCCCAGAGATACCTCTCTGACAATCGGAGTGACAAATCCTAATCTCGAAATACGCCAACCCAACAAGTACCACATATGTCATCCACATATGTCATCCACATATAATATCAGAAATGCTACAGAGCTCCCACTCACTTTCTTGTAAATACAGGCTTCTCCAAAAGTCTGTATAAAACCAAATGCTTTGATCACACTATCAAAGCATTTATTCCAACTCCAAGAGGCTTGCACCAGTCCATAAATGGATCGTTGGAGCTTGCACACATTTATTTAGCTCCCTTTGGATCGACAAAACCTTCCGGTTGCATCATATACAACTCTTCTTCTAGAAATCCATTCAGAAATGCAGTTTTGACATCCATCTGCCATATTTCATAATCATAAAACGCGGCAATTGCTAACATGATTCGGATAGACTTAAGCATCGCTACGGGTGAGAAGGTATCATCGTAGTCAATCCCTTGAACTTGTCGAAAACCTTTCGCAACAAGTCGAGCTTTGTAGACAGTAACATTACCGTCAGCGCCAGTCTTCTTCTTGAAGATCCATTTATTCTCAATTGCTTGCCGATCAACGAGCAAGTCAACCAAAGTCCACACTTTGTTCTCATACATGGATCCCATCTCAGATTTCATGGCTTCAAGCCATTTTGCGGAATCTGGGCTCACCATCGCTTCTTCATAGTTCGTAGGTTCATCATGATCTAGTAGCATGACTTCCAGAACAGGATTACCGTACCACTCTGGTGCGTATCTTACTCTGGTTGATCTACGAAGATCAGTAGCAACTTGATCTGAAGTTCCATGATCATCACCATTAACTTCCTCACTAGTTAGTGTAGGTGTCATAGAAACCGATTTCTGTGATGTACTACTTTCCAATAAGGGAGCAGGTGTTGGGGAACGTAGTAATTTCAAAATTTTCCTACGCACACACAAGATCATGGTGATGCATAGCAACGACAGGGGGAGAGTGTGATCTACGTACCCTTGTAGATCGACAACGGAAGCATTAACTTGGTTGATGTAGTCGTACGTCTTCACGGCCCGACCGATCAAGCACCGAATCTACGACACCTCCGAGTTCTGGCACACGTTCAGCTCGATGACGATCCCCGAACTCCGATCCAGCAAAGTGTCGGGGAAGAGTTCCGTCAGCACGACGGCGTGGTGACGATCTTGATGTACTACTGTCGCAGGGCTTCGCCTAAGCACCGCTACAATATTATCGAGGACTATGGTGGAAGGGGGCACCGCACACGGCTAAGAATACGATCACGTGGATCAACTTGTGTCTCTAGGGGTTACCCCTGCCTCCGTATATAAAGGCTCAAGGGAGGGGGCCGGCCAGCCATCATAGGGCACGCCAGGAGGAGTCCTACTCCCTTCGGGAGTAGGACTCCCCCCCTTTCCTAGTTGGAATAGGATTTGCGGAGGGGGGGAAAGAGGAGAGAGAGGAGGAAGGGGGGGGCCTCTCCTTGTCCTATTCGGACCAAGAGGGGGAGGAGCGCGCGGCCCATCTCTGGCCACCTCTCCTCTCTTCCACTAAGGCCCACTAAGGCCCATATACCTCCCGAGGGGTTCCGGTAAAATCCCGATTTCACCCGGAACACTTCCGATATCCAAACATAGGCTTCCAATATATCAATCTTTATGTCTCGACCATTTCGAGACTCCTCGTCATGTCCATGATCACATCCGGGACTCCGAACAACCTTCGGTACATAAAAACGCATAAACTCATAATATAACTGTCATCAAAACCTTAAGCGTGCGGACCCTACGGGTTCGAGAACAATGTAGACATGACCGAGACACGTCTCCGGTCAATAACCAATAGCGGGACCTGGATGCCCATATTGGTTCCTACATATTCTACGAAGATCTTTTATCGGTCAGACCGCATAACAACATACGTTGTTCCCTTTGTCATCGGTATGTTACTTGCCCGAGATTCGATCGTCGGTATCCTATACCTAGTTCAATCTCATTACCGGCAAGTCTCTTTACTCGTTCCGTAATACATCATCCCGCAACTAACTCATTAGTTGCAATGCTTGCAAGGCTTCAGTGATGTGCATTATCGAGAGGGCCCAGAGATACCTCTCCGACAATCGGAGTGACAAATCCTAATCTCGAAATGCGCCAACCAAACATGTACCTTTGGAGACACCTGTAGAGCTCCTTTATAATCACCCAGTTACGTTGTGACGTTTGGTAGCACATAAAGTGTTCCTCCGGCAAACGGGATTTGCATAATCTCATAGTCATAGGAACATGTATAAGTCATGAAGAAAGCAATAGCAACATACTAAACGATCGGGTGCTAAGCTAATGGAATGGGTCATGTCAATCAGATCATTCAACTAATGATGTGATCCCATTAATCAAATAACAACTCTTTGTCCATGGTTAAGAAACATAACCATCTTTGATTAACGAGCTAGTCAAGTAGAGGCATACTAGTGACACTCTGTTTGTCTATGTATTCACACATGTATTATGTTTCCGTTTAATACAATTCTAGCATGAAGAATAAACTTTTATCATGATATAAGGAAATAAATAATAACTTTATTATTGCCTCTAGGGCATATTTCCTTCAGTCTCCCACTTGCACTAGAGTCAATAATCTAGATTACACAGTAATGATTCTAACACCCATGAAGCCTTGGTGCTGATCATGTTTTGCTTGTGGAAGAGGCTTAGTCAACGGGTCTGCAACATTCAGATCCGTATGTATCTTGCAAATATCTATGTCTCCCACCTGGACTAGATCCCGGATGGAATTGAAGCGTCTCTTGATGTGCTTGGTTCTCTTGTGAAATCTGGATTCCTTTGCCAAGGCAATTGCACCAGTATTGTCACAAAAGATTTTTATTGGACCCGATGCACTAGGTATGACACCTAGATCGGATATGAACTCCTTCATCCAGACTCCTTCATTCGCTGCTTCCGAAGCAGCTATGTATTCCGCTTCACACGTAGATCCTGCCACGACGCTCTGTTTAGAACTGCACCAGCTGACAGCTCCACCATTTAATGTAAACACGTATCCGGTTTGCGATTTAGAATCGTCCAGATCAGTGTCAAAGCTTGCATCAACGTAACCGTTTACGATGAGCTCTTTGTCACCTCCATATACGAGAAACATATCCTTAGTCCTTTGCAGGTACTTCAGGATGTTCTTGACCGCTGTCCAGTGATCCACTCCTGGATTACTTTGGTACCTCCCTGCTAGACTTATAGCAAGGCACACATCAGGTCTGGTACACAGCATTGCATATATGATAGAGCCTATGGCTGAAGCATAGGGAACATCTTTCATTTTCTCTCTATCTTCTGCAGTGGTCAGGCATTGAGTCTGACTCAACTTCACACCTTGTAACACAGGCAAGAACCCTTTCTTTGCTTGATCCATTTTGAACTTCTTCAAAATCTTGTCGAGGTATGTGCTTTGTGAAAGTCCAATTAAACATCTTGATCTATCTCTATAGATCTTTATGCCTAATATGTAAGCAGCTTCACCGAGGTCTTTCATTGAAAAACTCTTATTCAAGTATCCCTTTATGCTATCCAGAAATTCTATATCATTTCCAATCAGTAATATGTCATCCACATATAATATTAGAAATTCTACAGAGCTCCCACTCACTTTCTTGTAAATACAAGCTTCTCCAAAAGTTTGTATAAAACCAAATGCTTTGATCACACTATCAAAGCGTTTATTCCAACTCCGAGAGGCTTGCACCAGTCCATAAATGGATCGCTGGAGCTTGCACACTTTGTTAGCTCCCTTTGGATTGACAAAACCTTTCGGTTGCATCATATACAACTCTTCTTCCAGAAATCCATTCAGGAATGCAGTTTTGACATCCATCTGCCAAATTTCATAATCATAAAATGCGGCAATTGCTAACATGATTCGGACAGACTTAAGCATCACTACGGGTGAGAAGGTCTCATCGTAGTCAACCCCTTGAACTTGCGAAACCCTTTTGCGACAAGTCGAGCTTTGTAGACAGTAATATTACCGTCGGCATCAGTCTTCTTCTTGAAGATCCATTTATTCTCAATTGCTTGCTGATCAATGGGCAAGTCAACCAAAGTCCACACTTTGTTCTCATACATGGATCCCATCTCAGATTTCATGGCTTCAAACCATTTTGCAGAATCTGGGCTCACCATCGCTTCTTCATAGTTCGTAGGTTCATCATGATCTAGTAGCATGACTTCTAGAACTGGACTACCGTACCACTCTGGCGCGGATCTCACTCTGGTTGATCTACGAGGTTCGGTAGTATCTTGTTCTGAAGTTTCATGATCATTATCATTAGCTTCCTCACTAATCGGTGTAGGTGTCACAGAAACAGTTTTCTGTGATGCACTACTTTCCAATAAGGGAGCAGGTACAGTTACCTCGTCAAGTTCTACTTTCCTCCCACTCACTTCTTTCGAGAGAAACTCCTTCTCCAGAAAGTTTCCGAACTTAGCAACAAAAGTCTTGCCTTCGGATCTGTGATAGAAGGTGTATCCAATAGTCTCCTTTGGATATCCTATGAAGACACATTTCTCCGATTTGGGTTCAAGCTTATCAGGTTGAAGCTTTTTCACATAAGCATCGCAGCCCCAAACTTTCAGAAACGACAACTTTGGTTTCTTGCCAAACCATAGTTCATAAGGCGTCGTATCAATGGATTTTGATGGTGCCCTATTTAACATGAATGCGGCCGTCTCCAAAGCATAACCCCAAAATGATAGCGGTAAATCAGTAAGAGACATCATAGATCGCACCATATCTAGTAAAGTACGATTACGATGTTCGGACACACCATTACGCTGTGGTGTTCCGGGTGGCGTGAGTTGCGAAACTATTCTGCATTGTTTCAAATGTACACCAAACTCGTAACTCAAATATTCTCCTCCATGATCAGATCGTAGAAACTTTAGTTTCTTGTTACGATGATTTTCAACTTCACTCTGAAATTCTTTGAACTTTTCAAACATTTCAGACTTATGTTTCATTAAGTAGATATACCCATATCTGCTTAAGTCATCTATGAAGGTGAGAAAACAATGATATCCGCCACGAGCCTCAATATTCATCGGACCACATACATCTGTATGTATGATTTCCAACAAATCTGTTGCTCTCTCCATAGTACCGGAGAACGGCGTTTTAGTCATCTTGCCCATGAGGCACGGTTCGCAAGTACCAAGTGATTCATAATCAAGTGGTTCCAAAAGTCCATCAGTATGGAGTTTCTTCATGCGCTTTACACCGATATGACCTAAACGGCAGTGCCACAAATAATTTGCACTATCATTATCAACTCTGCATCTTTTGGCTTCAACATTATGAATATGTGTGTCACTACTATCGAGATTCAATAAGAATAGACCATTCTTCAAGGGTGCATGACCATAAAAGATATTACTCATATAAATAGAACAACCATTATTCTCTGATTTAAATGAATAACCGTCTTGCATCAAACAAGATCCAGATATAATGTTCATGCTTAACGCTGGCACCAAATAACAATTATTTAGGTCTAATATTAATCCCGAAGGTAGATGTAGAGGTAGTGTGCCGACCGCGATCACATCGACTTTGGAACCGTTTCCCACGCGCATCGTCACCTCGTCCTTAGCCAATCTTCGCTTAATTCGTAGTCCCTGTTTCGAGTTGCAAATATTAGCAACAGAACCAGTATCAAATACCCAGGTGCTACTGCGAGCATTAGTAAGGTACACATCAATAACATGTATATCACATATACCTTTGTTCACCTTGCCATCCTTCTTATCCGCCAAATACTTGGGGCAGTTCCGCTTCTAGTGACCAGTCTGCTTGTAGTAAAAGCACTCAGTTTCAGGCTTAGGTCCAGACTTGGGTTTCTTCTCTTGAGCAGCAACTTGCTTGCTGTTCTTCTTGAAGTTCCCCTTTTTCTTCCCTTTGCCCTTTTTCTTGAAACTAGTGGTCTTGTTTACCATCAACACTTGATGCTCCTTCTTGATTTCTACCTCCGCAGCTTTCAGCATTGCGAAGAGCTCGGGAATAGTCTTATTCATCCCTTGCATATTATAGTTCATCACGAAGCTCTTGTAGCTTGGTGGCAGTGATTGGAGAATTCTGTCAATGACGCAATCATCTGGAAGATTAACTCCCATTTGAATCAAGTGATTATTATACCCAGACATTTTGAGTATATGCTCACTGACAGAACTGTTCTCCTCCATCTTGCAACTATAGAACTTATTGGAGACTTCATATCTCTCAACCCGGGCATTTTCTTGAAATATTAATTTCAACTCCTGGAACATCTCATATGCTCCATGACGTTCAAAACGTCGTTGAAGTCCCGGTTCTAAGCCGTAAAGCATGGCACACTAAACTATCGAGTAGTCATCAGCTTTGCTCTGCCAGACGTTCACAACATCTGGTGTTGCTCCAGCAGCAGGCCTGGCACCCAGCGGTGCTTCCAGGATGTAATTCTTCTGTGCAGCAATGAGGATAATCCTCAAGTTACGGATCCAGTCCGTGTAATTGCTACCATCATCTTTCAACTTTGCTTTCTACAATCATACATAAACAAGCAAGATACTATCAAGTACTAAGTTCATGATAAATTTAGGTTCAATTAATCATATTACTTAAAGAACTCCCACTTAGATAGACATCCCTCTAATTCTCTAAGTGATTACGTGATCCAAATCAACTAAACCATGTCTGATCATCACGTGAGATGGAGTAGTTTCATTGGTGAACATCACTATGTTGATCATATCTACTATATGATTCACGCTCGACCTTTCGGTCTCCATGTTCCGAGGCCATATCTGTATATGCTTGGCTCGTCAAGTATAACCCGAGTATTCTGCGTGTGCAACTGTTTTGCACCCGTTGTATTTGAACGTAGAGCCTATCACACCCGATCATCACGTGGTGTCTCAGCACGAAGAACTTTCGCAACGGTGCATACTCAGGGAGAACACTTCTTGATAATTTAGTGAGAGATCATCTTATAATGCTACCGTCAATCAAAGCAAGATAAGATGCATAAAGGATAAACATCACATGCAATCAATATAAGTGATATGATATGGCCATCATCATCTTGTGCTTGTGATCTCCATCTTTGAAGTACCGTCATGATCACCATTGTCACCGGCGCAACACCTTGATCTCCATCGTAGCATTGTTGTCGTCTCACCAATCTTATGCTTCCACGACTATCGCTACCGCTTAGTGATAAAGTAAAGCATTATAGCGCGATTGCATTGCATACAATAAAGCGACAACCATATGGCTCCTGCCAGTTGTCGATAACTCGGTTACAAAACATGATCATCTCATACAATAAAATTTAGCATCATGTCTTGACCATATCACATCACAACATGCCCTGCAAAAACAAGTTAGACGTCCTCTAATTTGTTGTTGCATGTTTTACGTGGCTGCTACGGGCTTAAGCAAGAACCAATCTTACCTACGCATCAAAACCACAACGATAGTTTGTCAAGTTGGTGCTGTTTTAACCTTCACAAGGACCGGGCATAGCCACACTCGGTTCAACTAAAGTTGGAGAAACTGTCACCCGCAAGCCACCTATGTGCAAAGCACGTCGGGAGAACCGGTCTCGCGTAAGCGTACGCGAATGTCGGTCCGGGCCGCTTCGTCCAACAATACCGCCGAACCAAAGTATGACATGCTGGTAAGCAGTATGACTTATATCGCCCATAACTCACTTGTGTTCTACTCGTGCATATAAAATCAACATATAAAACCTAGGCTCTGATACCACTGTTGGGGAACGTAGTAATTTCAAAATTTTCCTACGCACACGCAAGTTCATGGTGATGCATAGCAACGAGAGGGGGAGAGTGTGATCTACGTACCCTTGTAGATCGACAACAGAAGTGTTAACTTGGTTGATGTAGTCGTACGTCTTCACGGCCCGACCGATCAAGCACCGAATCTACGGCACCTCCGAGTTCTGGCACACGTTCAGCTCGATGACGATCCCCGGACTCCGATCCAGAAAAGTGTCGGGGAAGAGTTCCGTCAGCATGACGGCGTGGTGACGATCTTGATGTACTACTGTCGCAGGGCTTCACTTAAGCACCGCTACAATATTATCGAGGACTATGGTGGAAGGGGGCACCGCACACGGCTAAGAATATGATCACGTGGATCAACTTGTGTCTCTAGGGGTTGCCCCTGCCTCCGTATATAAAGGATCAAGGGAGGGGGGCCGGCTGGCCATCATAGGGCGCGCCAGGAGGAGTCCTACTCCCTCCGGGAGTAGGACTCCCCCCCTTTCCCAGTTGGAATAGGATTCGCGGAGGGGGGGGGGGAAGAGGAGAGAGAGGAGGAAGGGGGGTCGGACCCCTCTCCTTGTCCTATTCGGACCAAGGCGGGAGGGGCGTGCGGCCCATCTCTGGCCACCTCTCCTCTCTTCCACTAAGGCCCACTAAGGCCCATATACCTCCCGGGGGGGTCCGGTAACCTCCCGGTACTCCGGTAAAATCCCGATTTCACCCGGAACACTTCCGATATCCAAACATAGGCTTCCAATATATCAATCTTTATGTCTCGACCATTTCGAGACTCCTCGTCATGTCCGTGATCACATCCGGGACTCCGAACAACCTTCGGTACATCAAAACGCATAAACTCATAATATAACTATCATCGAAACCTTAAGCGTGCGGACCCTACGGGTTCGAGAAAAATGTAGACATGACCGAGACACGTCTCCGGTCAATAAACAAGAGCGGGACCTGGATGCCCATATTGGTTCCTACATATTCTACGAAGATCTTTTATCGGTCAGACCGCATAACAACATACGTTGTTCCCTTTGTCATCGGTATGTTACTTGCCCGAGAATCGATCGTCGGTATCCTATACCTAGTTCAATCTCGTTACCGGCAAGTCTCTTTACTTGTTCCGTAATACATCATCCCGCAACTAACTCATTAGTTGCAATGCTTGCAAGGCTTCAGTAATGTGCATTACCGAGAGGGCCCAGAGATACCTCTCCGACAATCGGAGTGACAAATCCTAATCTCGAAATACGCCAACCCAACATGTACCTTTGGAGACACCTGTAGAGCTCCTTTATAATCACCCAGTTACGTTGTGACGTTTGGTAGAACACAGAGTGTTCCTCCAGCAAACGGGAGTTGCATAATCTCATAGTCATAGGAACATGTATAAGTCATGAAGAAAGCAATAGCAACATACTAAACGATCGGGTGCTAAGCTAATGGAATGGGTCATGTCAATCAGATCATTCAACTAATGATGTGATCCCGTTAATCAAATAACAACTCTTTGTCCATGGTTAGGAAACATAACCATCTTTGATTAACGAGCTAGTCAAGTAGAGGCATACTAGTGACACTCTGTTTGTCTATGTATTCACACATGTATTATGTTTCCGGTTAATACAATTCTAGCATGAATAATAAACTTTTATCATGATATAAGGAAATAAATAATAACTTTATTATTGCCTCTAGGGCATATTTCCTTCAGCAGGTACAGTTACCTCATCAAGTTCTACTTTCCTCCCACTCACTTCTTTTGAGAGAAACTCCTTCTCAAGAAAGGATCCATTCTTAGCAATGAATGTCTTGCCTTCGGATCTGTGATAGAAGGTGTACCCAATAGTCTCCTTTGGGTATCCTATGAAGACACATTTCTCCGATTTGGGTTCGAGCTTATCAGGTTGAAGTTTTTTCACATAAGCATCGCAGCCCCAAACTTTCAGAAACGACAACTTTGGTTTCTTGCCAAACCACAGTTCGTAAGGCGTCGTCTCAACAGATTTTGATGGTGCCCTATTTAACGTGAATGCGGCCGTCTCTAAAGCATATCCCCAAAATGATAGCGGTAAATCTGTAAGAGACATCATAGATCGCACCATATCTAGTAAAGTACGATTACGACATTCGGACACACCATTACGTTGTGGTGTTCCGGGTGGCGTGAGTTGCGAAACTATTCTGCATTGTTTCAAATGTAGACCAAACTCGTAACTCAACTATTCTCCTCCACGATCAGATCGTGGAAACTTTATTTTCTTGTTACAATGATTTTCAACTTCACTCTGAAATTCTTTGAACTTCTCAAATGTTTCAGACTTGTGCTTCATTAAGTAGATATACCCATATCTGCTTAAATCATCTGTGAAGGTGAGAAAATAATGATATCCACCACGATCCTCAACATTCATCGGACCACATACATCTGTATGTATGATTTACAACAAATCTGTTGCTCTCTCCATAGTACCGGAGAACGGTGTTTTAGTCATCTTGCCCATGAGGCACGGTTCGCAAGTACCAAGTGATTCATAATCAAGTGGTTCCAACAGTCCATCAGTATGGAGTTTCTTCATGCGCTTTACACCGATATGACCTAAACGGCAGTGCCACAAATAAGTTGCACTATCACTATCAACTCTGCATCTTTTGGTGGCAACATTATGAATATGTGTATCACTACTATCGAGATTCATCAAAAATAGACCACTCTTCAAGGGTGCATGACCATAAAAGATATTACTCATATAAATAGAACAACCATTATTCTCTGATTTAAATGAATAACCGTCTCGCATCAAATAAGATCCAGATATAATGTTCATGCTCAACGCTGGCACTAAATAACAATTATTTAGGTCTAATACTAATCCTGAAGGTAGATGTAGAGGTAGCGTGCCGACCGCGATCACATCGGCTTTGGAACCATTTCCCACGCGCATCGTCACCCCGTCCTTTGCCAGTGTTCGCTTAATCCATAGTCCCTGTTTCGAGTTGCAAATATTAGCAACAGAACCAATATCAAATACCCAGGTGCTACTGCGAGCTCTAGTAAGGTACACATCAATAACATGTATATCACATATACCTTTGTTCACCTTGCCATCCTTCTTATCCGCCAAATACTTGGGGCAGTTCCGCTTCCAGTGACCAGTCTGCTTGTAGTAGAAGCACTCAGTTTCAGGCTTAGGTCCAGACTTGGGTTTCTTCTCCTGAGCAGCAACCTGCTTGTTCTTCTTCTTGAAGTTCCCCTTCTTCTTCCCTTTACCCTTTTTCTTGAAACTAGTGGTCTTGTTGACCATCAACACTTGATGCTCCTTCTTGATTTCTACCTCCGCAGCCTTTAGCATTGCGAAGAGCTCGGGAATTGTCTTATTCATCCCTTGCATATTATAGTTCATCACGAAGCTCTTGTAGTTTGGTGGCAGTGATTGAAGAACTCTGTCAATGACACTATCAACCGGAAGATTAACTCCCAGCTGAGTCAAGTGATTATGGTACCCAGACATTCTGAGTATATGTTCACTGACATAACTATTCTCCTCCATCTTGCAACTGTAGAACTTATTGGAGACTTTGGGAATTTGCTTGAAATATTAACTTCAACTCCTGGAACATCTCATATGCTCCATGACGTTCAAAACGTTGTTGAAATCCCGGTTCTAATCCGTAAAGCATGGCACAGTGAACTATCCAGTAGTCATCAGCTTTGCTCTGCCAGACATTCTTAGCATCGTCAGTTGCATCAGCAGCAGGCCTGGCACTCAGCGGTGCTTCTAGGATGTAATTCTTCTATGCAGCAATGAGGATAATCCTCAGGTTACGGACCCAGTCCGTGTAATTGCTACCATCATCTTTCAACTTTGCTTTCTCGAGGAACGCATTAAAATTCAACGGAACAACAGCACGGGCCATCTATCTACAATCAAACATAGACAAGCAAGATACTATCAGGTACTAAGTTCATGATAAATTTAAGTTCAATTAATCATATTACTTAAGAACTCCCACTTAGAAAGACATCTCTCTAATCCTCTAAGTGATCACGTGATCCAAATCAACTAAACCATAACCGATCATCACGTGAAATGGAGTAGCTTTCAATGGTGAACATCACTATGTTGATCATATCTACTATATGATTCACGCTCGACCTTTCGGTCTCAGTGTTCCGAGGCCATATCTGCATATGCTAGTGTCACATCCCTAACTGCTGGTACTGCCTGGTGTTTTGCATATTGTTGCATCATGTTTAAATTCTATTTAAGTTGAAATGGGGATCGACCAAACCCTAGCATCAGAAAGAATTCAACTAGGTTCAAATAAAAATATTTTCAAAGAACCCAAAATGCCTTCCCAAAAATGTTCATCATCTTTGGATTGGTCTAGAACCTCTGCCAAAAATGGTGCACATTTTTCTAGGACACTTTGGATTTTTGAATTAATCCATAAGTATTTGAATTCGGACATTTAAATCTTATAAATATTTTTAATTGTCCAAATAATCCTTAAAGTACTTGAGAACTGTTGGGAAATATTTCAAAGGTGCCTAAAATTATTTTCAGGGTTTTACCAAGTGGTTTAGTATTTTTACTAAATCAGAAACAAAATTACAGAAATAGAAAACAAAACAAAATAGGAAAAGAGAGGGACTTACCTGACTTACCTATCGCGGCCCAGCTGGCCCGCCCACCTGGCGGCCCAGCCACTGGCCTCCTCCTGACATCTTCCTCCTTGCCAGAAGGACGGGCACGTGCCCGATGCGCGCGCACCGCCGCCCGACCACCTCCTGCTTGTCGTTCCCCCCTGACGCTCTGGAGATGCCATGCGACCCCCCTGGAGCCGTATGGATCCCCCACACCTCCTCTCCCCTTCTCTGTCTCGCTCCCTCTCCCGCAGCCGAATGCCACGGTCACCGCCGATCGCTGCCACCACGGCCACCGGCTTGCCCTAGCCCCATGGACGTGTCCCAGAGCTCCGCTTTCGTTCTCTACGTCCTCCACACCGAGCCACGCATCTTGGGACGCCCTAGAACGTCGCCATCGCCGTCGTCATCAACCTCTGCCCCGACGATCGCCGCCGTCAAATTCGTCGTCGGCCGGCCTTCCTCGAGCCCACTGAGCTTCTCTCTTCCCCACCTAGTTTGCGCCATGTAGCCTCGTTCTCACCGGAGCCGATAGCTCCTCGCCGCCAGCCATGTTGCCGCCGTCGTTTTAGCCACTGAGGCTCGCGCCCAGTTGTGTCATCGTGCTTAGAATGCTTCCAGAAGCCCGGAACACCCAGCTTCTCGTCCTGCCATGCCTTGTAGTGTCGCTCCCGTCGTTTCCCAAACTCTGGCCGCCGCCATGGCCGACGAGCTTGATGCTCCTGCGCTCTCCCGCTCGCCCCAGCACCGCCAACATGCTCACTGCATCCCTGAGAAGCGTACGCGCCGCACCGTTTGCTCTTGCTCACGCTGAAACCCCGCACCCGCTTGAGCCCGAGCTCGGCCGCCGCTAAACCTCGTCGCCGGCATCGTTTCCGGCCACCCCGCGGCCTCCCGTTCGGTCTTTTAGATGCGGATGAGCAAGAGCTCCTCCCCAGTGTGCTCAGCACGCCAAACCACCGCCTGAAGCTCAAATCCAAGTTGCGCCGCCGTTGTTTTTGCCGCCGCCGGCCAGGCTCCGGCGACTGTCGACGTGTTCGACATTAGCACTAATGACCCCTCTAATCACGACCCCATTAATCACTTACATATGGGTCCCATGCCTTTAGCTAACCATAGTTTAATTCTTGTTTAACTTTATTTAATCACAGTGGCCCCACCCATCAGCGTTGACCTCGCTTACGTGGCCTTGACCGGCCCACCTAGGCAGCACTTGGTCACTGACCAGTGGGCCCCACTGGTCAGGTTTGACCTGGACCGAGCCGTTGACCTGCTGACGTCACTGTGAGGTCATGCTGACACAATAATTCCTTTCTGGAATTTAAATAAATCTTAAATGATTTATTATTTTCAAAAAATACCCAAAACTTCTAAAAATCATATAAAATCAACCGTAGCTCAGAATGAAATAATTTATATATGAAAAATGATTATAAAAATCCAATCTATCCATTTATGCTACTTTCATGCAGGAAAAATCAACTTATAACTACTGTATAAGCGAAAACATTCAAATGGCATTTTAAATTCTCAAACTAGAGTTTGCATTTGAACCTTTGGTTCAAATGGACTCCCTTGCACTTGTCGCTAGCTGCATTAGCTCAATTCACAGCATATTGCCATGTCACATTCATGCATCATATTGGTGCATTGCATTGATTGTGTTTCCCTCTGTTGCCGGTGTTTGTCCCCTCTCAGTAGATGACGTTCCGACGATTTGATCGTTGACACTCATGAAGACTCAATGCTATCTTCAGAAGTGCCAGGCAAGCAAAAACCCCTTGTTCATTCTGACACAATCCCGCTCTCTCGCTCTTGCTCTCTTTTACTGCATTAGGACAACAACGTTTCAACTGTTACATGTTGCAGTAGTTGAACCCCTTTCCTCTGCATGACCTGTCATTGCCACAGTAAATAGATGAAACCCACTAGCGTGAGTAGGAGTTGTTTGAGCCCTGATGTGCCTACTCATTCATGCTTGTTTGTCATGCCTGCTACTGCTTAGAGTTGAGTCGGGTCTGATTCATCGAGAATGAATTGGAACATGGTGAACATGCCTACCGTTGAGAGCTAAGTGTGTGAACACGATTTGGTAAAGGTAGCGGAGAGAGGCCATGTAGGAGTACATGGTGGGTTGTCTCATTGCAGCCGTCCTCGGGAATTGAGTTCTATGTTTGTGATCCATGAACAGTTACTACCACACATTGGGCTCTGGGAGCTCCAAGCTCTCTCGACTTATTAATCAACCTGATCTTTGTCCAGGAGTTGCAACTAGTTTCTGGTGTTTGTAGGTAGTGTTAGTAGTCTACCAGGTGGCACCTGGTACAGGTGGGCTTGGGACAGACTAGGCGCAGTGGCACGGTGTACCAAGTTGCTCCCGAATGGTGGGCTTGGGAACCCTGCACACATCGTTTTGGGGCCGTGAGCGACACCCCGGCCGGATCTCCTTGCGGATGGAACCTTAATAGGCGATAAACCTGGACTAGAGACTTGTCGGTTAGTCAGGTCATGGCCGACTCCCTCACCAGGCTTCCGCTTGAAGGTTGCCGAGATACACGATGTGTACATGGTGGTAAGTGGCGAGAGCGTGTGTGAAGAAGTACACCCCTGCAGGGTTATCATTATCTATTCGGATAGTCCGATTCCTCGGATATGGAAACTTGGACCCCTTGCATCATTCATAGACAAGTGAAAGTGGATACTCTAAAATGTGCAAGATAAGCGTGAGTGCTATGGATGGCGTTCTCGTAGGGAGACGGGAGCGGATCCATAATGGTGTATTGATATGGTGAATATGTGGACTCGTGTGCGCCACCTCAAAGAGTTATTTGCAGTAGTAGGTCAGGTTAGCTACTGAGTCAAAGCTGGCTTGCTGCAGTAAAACTCCACCACCCCCTTTGTTGATACTGATGCATATGTAGCTAGTTCTGATGTAAGTCTTGCTGGGTACGTTTGTACTCACGTTTGCTTAATCTATGTTTTGTAGAGAGACTTCAGTCTCGCTAGTAGTTCCACGTGGACTTCGATGTTTAGCTTGATACCTCAGCTACGATCTTATGCCCTTGGCGGGATCTGGTAGATAGTCAGGCTTCTCGGCCTTTTTCATTTGTAGAAGTCTGTACTCAGACATGTTAAGCTTTCGCATGTGCTTTGACTTGTATGCTCTGAATGTTGGGTCATGAGACCCATGTTTGTATTATCTGGCTCTTCGGAGCCTAATGAATAATACTTGAGTCATAGAGTTATGTTGTGATGCCATGTTGTATTTACACATATCGAGCATATTGTGTGTATGATTGAAATGCTTGGGGTGTGTGGGATCCGACAACCTAGTTGTTTATCCTGGGTAGCCTCTCTTATGGGGAAATGTAGTCTTGTGCTTCCATGAGCCATAGTAGTCCGCTACAGCCCGGTTCACCGGAGTCCTGCTAGCCCAGCACTACTGCTCCGGAACACTTGACTGACCGGCATGTGATTCACTTCGTTCCTGTGTCTATCCCTTCGGGGAAATGTCACGCGGTGACATCCGGAGTCCTGCCTAGCCTGCTACAGCCTGGTTCACCGGAGTCCTGTTAGCCTAGTGCTACAGCCCGGATTCGCACGCTGCTGACCGACATGCTCGATGTTGAGTCATGTATGCCTGTCCCCGTAAGTTAGTGCCACTTTGGGTTCACGACTAGTCATGTCGGCTCGGGTTCTCTGTCATATGGATGCTAGCGACACTATCATATACGTGAGCCAAAAGGCGCAAACGGTCCCGGGCCATGGTAAGGCGACACCCGTGGGAATACCGTGCGTGGGGCCGCAAAGTGATATGAGGTGTTACAGGCTAGATCGGTGTGACTTAGAATCGGGGTCCTGATAGCTTTGGTATCAGAGCCTGACTGCCTGTAGGATTACCAAGCCAAGCTGGTCGAAGTCGTGTCTAGAAATGCTTTAGTTATATAAGGGAATTGATTGTGGATGGGAACGTAAGGCTCTTTTTACTCCTTATCCTCATGACCTTCTGTTCTGAGTCATCTTATCTTTTCTACGGGGTTAAGAACTAGGCTTCTCTTCTATCTCTCAGGATGACGTGTTACTAAACCGTAGTTGCCTAGGATTGAGTTCAAGCCTCAGTTCAGTTCCTACTACTTCCATATGTTCATAGCTGGCCTCAGAACCTTGATATTGTGATGTCGATTGGTTATGCCACCATTTTGCAGGATCTCTCAAATCATTTTGAGCATTTACAGCCGTTATGCTGTCCGAGTCATCCCAGGTTTCTAAACAATCTGATACATTTGTAAATCCCTTCTTCCCATTCTCGATGTTCCTTTGGGCCAGATTAAGCACACTAATCGGTGCATTGAGGTACTCTGTTGCCTCGACATATATATGTTGGAGCTATTATTATGACCCTAGGTGTCTTAGAGAATCACCCAGTAATCTAGTAATGCTTTTTGTTCCCAGTGTGGTGATTCTGGCCGCCATTCTCGAAAGCATCCCGTGGTGCCATTTAGCAGTAGGTATTCTACTCTTGGGTTCTTGACCCAAGATTCACTCTACTTACCTCGTGTTGATAGTGTTGCTCGTACCTTTAAGATATTAGTAACCTTTGTAATAGTCCTCGAGGTCCGTGGTATTTCCTTCTTCCAAATACTATGAACCACTTATGACAGAAGTTGTTGGATCAAAAGATCACAACAGGAGTGCTCTCGATGAGTTCCCCATTCTATATTGTGACTCTACCAATCCTACCTCTCTGCATGGGTTATCCGGAAGAAACATGTTGAACTTGGTTCGACATACTAATCTATTCATCCACAACTCAGAAAGTTATATGTTCCTTGAGTTGACCCTCCTCAGCTGTATTCCGACCCTAGTCTATCAATTGATAGTCAGGAATAGTTGTGCATTCGTGTTCATCGATGCCTATTATTCTTGTGGTCCGTCAAGCCATTCTATTCCGGAATGACTAGGAGAAACAAAATCTAGTACCTCGTCCACTTCTAGGATTGGGTCAAAGTAGTTGTATCCCGCAGATCAAAATGCCAATGCAGCTTTTGTTCTGCTCTACCTCGGAGTATTACCCCCTTTATGTTAGGATTGCCATGAGAATTGCACCACCTATTATGAACTCTTGACGAAGTGATACTTCTCGCCATCATTATCCATTCCTCGGTCCCATGTTGTTGTAACCGGAATGCCGACAAGTGAACTGTGATGTGTGAAATCAATACTCCTAGCAACCTCGTTGCTTGGTAGTTAATGGACAATACTCTCACTCTTAGCGTGTTGGTTATTGAATCACCGTTCTAGGATTGATCGTGCTACCTAGTCCTTATTTCCTGGTGCACTCTTCGATCAACGGGTTAGGATTTTGCCAAACCCTTGCTCTTTTGATCATATCGTCTTGCCCTGAAAAGCAAGATTGATCTCGAACATAGTATCATGTCGGTGGTTTGTGATTTCCCGAATATCTTCTCGGAAGTATTACTAGGTTGTCACCTGACCGCTATGTGGAGTTCGTGATCAAGTTGGGTTCCTGCAAACCAACCATTCTCCAAGAATCTGTGTCGTTACCCCCCTGAGCTAGTTGGTTAAGCTAAACAATAACTTGGAGAGTTGGAAGATAAAAGCTTGCCAGCTTAGTTCATCTCAAGGGATATATTTGCGTGTGTTGAAGATAGATGATATCTTCATCGATTGGTCCCTATAATCAGTTGTTGGACCTATTGTCGTATCAAAACTTTGATTTGAGTATGGGCTATCATCAAATCAAATCAGAACCAACGATGTTCATAATGTTGTCTTACTCGTGGTTGATCCCTCGAGCATACACCATTATATTCTTTGGGTTTGACCAATCCTATCGCCTTGTTCACATAGTTGTGGAATTCCATCTTCATGGAAATTTGGATGACCTGTTGTTGAGCCCATCGACAATATTCTCATCTTGTCCATGATTCATGTTGGACATTAAGCTACTGTTGGAAAACTTTGAAAGCATTTCTTCATGCTAGCTCATGAAGCATATGTTCGGTGTAAAAAGTGACTTTCTCCAAGTTCACGTGCATTAGGTGCAAGTTGCCACCATGAATTTGAGAAAGTTTGTTTTGCTTCCTCTGGAATCATCCCAAGTTAGTCATGCATGTGCGAAGTATTCTATGGTTTGATAGATTGATCATCTTCATTCTGTATGTATCCCTAGCACATGAAGCCACTGATTGATTTGTTCAAGGAGAAGGAGTTCCTTCTTAAGGATCATGACTTATGTTAGGACTTTGTTATCCTCGATGATGGTTCCCAACCTGAACTTGGTAGTGTTTCATTGTAAGACTACTACGTGGTCATGCTTGTCTGGGACAGCGTGTTCACATGTGTTTAGCAGAACCATCTCATGTTTTGGAGCATGCTACCGTAGTTCATTTCCAGAGAATCTCGCAACGTCATCTCGTCGATTTGTGTTGCAAACTTTCATTTTCTTTTCTAGACATGTTGTCTGAAAAATCCTGTTACCAGCCAGATCTGAATCTCAGGCATATATGATGGCTGGAACATTTCCAAGATCTATGATGTAGGTTCCGACAAGGTTGATGTTCTGGCCGACACACCTAGCCGGAAGACCTATTATTGTAGTATCTTGAACGAGCAAGTCGACCATCTTCTCCATGAGGATTTGGTATGACTTAATCCACAAGTTGTTCCTTATGGATTTTTGTGCTCCCGAAGTCCGACCTTTACTTGATGGCCATGTTGATGCTTATAAGCATTGACCGTGGTACCTTGTACATCAAGGAGAACATTAGAAGCGGAGTGCTAAATGTCTCTCGGTTGATCATCCAGATTTGCTTCTTTGGCATTGCTAAGGAAAAATCTGAGAAAGTGGTGTCCTCCTTGCATCTGCATCCTCCATCACCGTTTATCATGGTAGTATGATGTGTTGCCAGGATCCTCGGCACGGATGTTGGCAAAACCTTGATGAATACGGAAATGCTCAAGTTCTTGAGAGCATGCTCAGTCATTGGGTTATATCCTCGGTATCAATTGGAATGTGCCTTTCGTTGCCCAGTTGTCCTATAACTCTAGTTTCCTCTCCAAACTAAGTATGCCATTCTTTCGAATTCATTCAAACGATCAATTGTGATTTTCCATAGGCTGGTATAGAGAGTTTCAATGATCTCTGTATCAAAAGTAATTCTTTTTGCCACCTAAGGGAATAATTCTACGAGTCACCTTCCCCAAGGTGTCCCGTTATGGTATCATGGGCAACTTAACTCCTCACTACTTTGAACCCCCCCCCCCTCACCATATATTAAGCGTCGAATTGTTGCCTACCAATTTGAACCTTTGTCATATGTTTCTCATCCATCATCTCTGATGTGTGTTTTGCGTCTCAGCTCAAGGGATGTTTCTACGTCTCATTCCGTGAGTTGATCTTGCGTTCATTAAGATCGATGATCCATTCTTGTGAGGTTGTCTTGCTCTCTTGTCGCCATGTTGGATGAAGTTCTCGAAGGAAAGGATGTCATAATCAATATGATGTAGTGGATCAACATCTCCAAGAAGGACTATTTGATCATGAAGATCGTGTTAGCTTGTGACCCCTCTGACTTCTTACCTCACATCCTGAATCTCGGGACGAGATTTTTGCTTAGTGGGGGTGAGTTGTCACATCCCTAGCTGCTATTACTGCCTGGTGTTTTGCATCTTGTTGCATCATGTTTAAATTCTATTTAAGTTGAAATGGGGATTGACCAAACCCTAGCATCAAAAAGAATTCAACTAGGTTCAAATAAAAATATTTTCAATGAACCCAAAATGCCTTCCCAAAAATGTTCATCATCTTTGGATTGGTCTAGAACCTCTGCCAAAAATGGTGCACATTTTTCTAGGACACTTTGGATTTTTGAATTAATCCATAAGTATTTGAATTTGGACATTTAAATCTTATAAATATTTTTAATTGTCCAAATAATCCTAAAAGTACTTGAGGACTATTGGGAAATATTTCAAAGGTGCCTAAAATTATTTTTAGGATTTTACCAAGTGGTTTAGTATTTTTACTAAATCAGAAACAAAATTACAGAAATAGAAAAGAAAACAAAATAGGAAAAGAGAGGGACTTACCTGACTTACCTATCGCGGCCCAGCTGGCCATCCCACCTGGCGGCCCAGCCACTGGCCTCCTCCTGTCGTCTTCCTCCTTGCCAGAAGGATGGGCGCGTGCCCGACGTGCGCGCACCGCCGCCCGGCCACCTCCTGCTTGCCGTCCCCCCGACGCTCTGGAGATGCCACGCGACCTCCTGGAGCCGTATGGATCCCCCACACCTCCTCTGCCCTTCTCTGTCTCGCTCTCTCTCCCGTAGCCGAACGCCACGGTTGCCGCCGATTGCTGCCACCATGGCCACCGGCCTGCCCTAGCCCCATGGACGTGTCCCAGAGCTCCGCTTTCGTTCTCAACGTCCTCCACACCAAGCCACGCATCTCGGGACGCCCTAGAACATCGCCATCGTCATCAACCTCTGCCCCGACGATCGCCGCCGTCAAATTCGTCATCGACCGGCCTTCCCCAAGCCCACCGAGCTTCTCTATGTGACCACTTTGAGCTCCCGATCTGAACCCCTCTCTTCCCCACATAGTTTGCGCCATGTAGCCTCGTTCTTACCGGAGCCGATAGCTCCTCGCCACCGGCCATGTTGCCGCCATCGTTTTAGCCACTAAGGCTCGCGCCCAGTTGTGTCATCACGCTTAGAATGCTTCCAGAAGCCCGGAACACCCAGCTTCTCGTCCTGCCGTGCCTTGTAGTGTCGCTCCCGTCGTTTCCCGAACTTCGGCCGCCGCCATGGCCAATGAGCTCGATGCTCCTGCGCTCTCCCGCTCGCCCCAGCACCGCCAACATGCTCACTGCGTCCCCGGGAAGCGTACGCGCCGCGCCGTTTTCTCTAGCTCGTGCTGAAACCCCGCACCCGCTTGAGCCCGAGATCGGCCACCGCTAAACCTCGTCGCCGGCATCGTTTTCGGCCACCCCGCAGCCTCCCGTCCGGTCTTTTGGATGCGGACGAGCAAGAGCTCCTCCTCTATGTGCTCAGCGCGCCAAACCACCGCCCGAAGCTTAAATCCGAGCCGCGCCGCCGTCGTTTTGGTCGCCGCCGGCCAGGCTCCGGCGACTGTCGACGTGTCCGTCATTAGCACTAATGACCCCTCTAATCACCACCCCATTAGTCACTTACATATGGGTCCCACACCTTTAGCTAACCATATTTTAATTCCTGTTTAACTTTAATTAATCACAGTGGCCCCACCCGTCAGTGTTGACCTCGCTTACATGGCCTTGACCGGCCCCACCTGTCTATGACCTAGGCAGCACTTGGTCACTGACCAGTGGGCCCCACTGGTCATGTTTGACCTGGACCGAGCCGTTGACCTGCTGACGTCACTGTGAGGTCATGCTGACATAATAATTCCTTTCTGGAATTTAAATAAATCTTAAATGATTTATTATTTTCAGAAAATGCCCAAAACTTCTAAAAATCATATAAAATCAACCGTAGCTCAGAATGAAATAATTTATATATGAAAAATGATCAAAAAAAATCCAATCTATCAATTTATGCTACTTTCATGCATGAAAAACTAACTTATATTTACTGTATAAGTGAAAACTTTCAAATGGCATTTTAAATGCTCAAACTAGAGTTTGCATTTGAACCTTTGGTTCAAATGGACTCCCTTGCACTTGTTGCTAGCTGCATTAGCTCAATTCACAGCATATTGCCATGTCACATTCATGTATCATATTGTTGCATTGCATTGATTGTGTTTCCCTCTGTTGCCGGTGTTTGTCCCCTCTCAGTAGATGACGTTCCGGCAATTTGATCGTTGACACTGATGAAGACTCAATGCTATCTTCAGAAGTGCCAGGCAAGCAAAACCCCCTTGTTCATTCTGATACAATCCCACTCTCTCGCTCCTGCTCTCTTTTACTGCATTAGGACAACAACATTTCAACTGTTACATGCTGCGGTAGTTGACCCCCTTTCCTCTGCATGACCTGTCATTGCCATCGTAAATAGATGAAACCCACTAGCATGAGTAGGAGTTGTTTGAGCTCTGATGTGCCTACTCATTCATGCTTGTTTGTCATGCCTGCTACTGCTTAGAGTTGAGTCGGGTCTGATTCATCGAGAATGAATTGGAACGTGGTGAACATGTCCTACCGTTGAGAGCTAAGTGTGTGAACACGATTTGGTAAAGGTAGCAGTGAGAGGCCATGCAGGAGTACATGGTGGGTTGTCTCATTGCAGCCGTCCTCAGGAACTGAGTTCTGTGTTTGTGATCCATGAATAGTTACTACCACACATTGGGCTCCGGGCGCTCCAAGCTCTCTCGGCTTATTAATCAACCTGATCTCTGTCCAGGAGTTGCAACTAGTTTCTGGTGTTTGTAGGTAGTGTTAATAGTCTACCAGGTGGCACCTGGTACAGGTGGGCTTGGGACAGACTAGGCGCAGTGGCACGATGTACCAAGTTGCTCCTGGATGGTGGGCTTGGGAACCCTGCACACATCATTTGGGGCCGTGAGCGACACCCTGGCCGGATCTCCTTGCGGATGGAACCCGAATATGCGATAAACCTGGACTAGAGACTTGTCGGTTAGTCAGGTCGTGGCCGACTCCCTCGCCAGGCTTCCGCTTGAAGGTTGCTGAGATACACGATGTGTACGTGGTGGTAAGTTGCGAGAGCGTCTGTGAAGAAGTACACCCCTGCAGGGTTATCATTATCTATTCGAATAGCCAGATTCCTCGGATATGGAAACTTGGACCCCTTGCATCATTCATAGACAAGTGAAAGTGGATACTCTAAAATGCGCAAGATAAGCGTGAGTGCTATGGATGGCGTTCTCGTAGGGAGACGGGAGCGGATCCATAGTGGTGTATTGATATGGTGAATATGTGGACTCGTGTGCGCCACCTCAAAGAGTTATTTGCAGTAGTAGTTCATGTTAGCCACTGAGTCAAAGCTGTCTTGCTGCAGTGAAACTCCACCACCCCCTTTGTTGATACTGATGCATATGTAGCTAGTTCTGATGTAAGTCTTGCTGGGTACATTTGTACTCACGTTTGCTTAATCTATGTTTTGTAGAGAGACTTCAGTCTCGCTAGTAGTTCCACGTGGACTTCGACGTTTAGCTTGATACCTCAGCTGCGATCTTGTGCCCTTGGCAAGATCTGGTAGATAGTCAGGCTTCTCGACCTTTTTCATTTGTAGAAGTCTGTACTCAGACATGTTAAGCTTTCGCATGTGCTTTGACTTGTATGCTCTGAATGTTGGGTCATGAGACCCATGTTTGTATTATCTGGCTCTTCGGAGCCTAATGAATAATACTTGAGTCGTAGAGTTATGTTGTGATGCCATGTTGTATTTACACATATCGAGCATATTGTGTGTATGATTGAAATGCTTGGTATGTGTGGGATCCGACAAACTAGTTGTTTATCCTTGGTAGCCTCTCTTATGGGGAAATGTCGTCTTGTGCTTCCATGAGCCATAGTAGTCCGCTACAGCCAGGTTCACCGGAGTCCTGCTAGCCCAGCACTACTGCTCCGGAACACTTGACTGGCCGGCATGTGATTCACTTTGTTCCTGTGTCTGTCCCTTCGGGGAAATGTCACGCGGTGACATCCGGAGTCCTTCCTAGCCTGCTACAGCCCGGTTCACCGGAGTCCTGTTAGCCCAGTGCTACAGCCCGGATTCGCATGGTGCTGACCGACATGCTCGATGTTGATTCATGTATGCCTGTCCCCGTAAGTTAGTGCCACTTTGGGTTCACGACTAGTCATGTCGGCCCGGGTTCTCTATCATATGGATGCTAGCGACACTATCATATACGTGAGCCAAAAGGTGCAAACGGTCCCGGCCATGGTAAGGCGACACCCGTGGGAATACCGTGCGTGAGGTCGCAAAGTGATATGAGGTGTTACAGGCTAGATCGGTGTGACTTAGAATCGGGGTCCTGACAGCTAGGCTCGTCAAGTTTAACCTGAGTATTCTGTGTGTGTAAAACTGGCTTGCACCCGTTGTAGATGGACGTAGAGCTTATCACACCCGATCATCACGTGGTGTCTGGGCACGACGAACTTTGGCAACGGTGCATACTCAGGGAAAACACTTTTATCTTGAAATTTAGTGAGAGATCATCTTATAATGCTACCGTCAATCAAAGCAAGATAAGATGCATAAAAGATAAACATCACATGCAATCAATATAAGTGATATGATATGGCCATCATCATCTTGTGCTTGTGATCTCCATCTCCGAAGCACCGTCATGATCACCATCGTCACCGGCGCGACACCTTGATCTCCATCGTAGCATCGTTGTCGTTTCGCCAATCTTATGCTTCCACGACTATCGCTACCGCTTAGTGATAAAGTAAAGCATTACAGGGCGATTGCATTGCATACAATAAAGCGACAACCATATGGCTCCTGCCAGTTGCCGATAACTCGGTTACAAAACATGATCATCTCATACAATAAAATTTAGCATCATGCCTTGACCATATCACATCAAAACATGCCCTACAGAAACAAGTTAGACATCCTCTACTTTGTTGTTGCAAGTTTTACGTGGCTGCTACGGGCTTAGCAAGAACCGTTCTTACCTACGCATCAAAACCACAACGATAGTTTGTCAAGTTGGTGTTGTTTTAACCTTCGCAAGGACCGGGCGTAGCCACACTCGGTTCAACTAAAGTTGGAGAAACTGACACCCGCCAGCCACCTGTGTGCAAAGCACGTCGGTAGAACCAGTCTCACGTAAGCGTACGCGTAATGTCGGTCCGGGCCGCTTCATCCAACAATACTGCCGAACCAAAGTATGACATGCTGGTAAGCAGTATGACTTATATCGCCCACAACTCACTTGTGTTCTACTCGTGCATATAACATCAACGCATAAAACCTGGCTCGGATGCCACTGTTGGGGAACGTAGTAATTTCAAAAAAATCCTACGCACACACAAGATCAAGGTGATGCATAACAACGAGAGGGGAGAGTGTTGTCCACGTACCCTCGTAGACCGAAAGCGGAAGCGTTTAGCACAACGCGGTTGATGTAGTCGTACGTCTTCACGATCCGACCGATCAAGTACCGAACGTACGGCACCTCCGAGTTCAGCACACATTCAGCCCGATGTCATCCCTCGAACTCCGATCCAGCTGAGTGTTGAGGGAGAGTTTCGTCCGCACGACAGCGTGGTGACGATGTTGATGTTCTACTAACGCAGGGCTTCGCCTAAGCACCGCTACAGTATTATCGAGGTGGACTATGGTGGAGGGGGGCACCACACACGGCTAAGAGATCAATGATCAATTGTTGTCACTATGGGGTGCCCCCTGCCCCCGTATATAAAGGAGCAAGGGGGGTGCGGCCGGCCATAGGAGGAGGCGCGTAGGAGGAGTCCTACTCCCACCGGTGATCGTCATTAAGATTGCGATGTGCAAGTTCAAGTGGAGCATTGATACGTCTCCGTCGTATCTACTTTTCCAAACACTTTTGCCCTTGTTTTGGACTCTAACTTGTATGATTTGAATGCAACTAACCCGGACTGACGCTGTTTTCAGCAGAATTGCCATGATGTTGTTTTATGTGCAGAAAACAAAAGTTCTCGGAATGACCTGAAACTCCACGGAATATCTTACAATAAATAATAAAAAATCCTCGCCAAAGATGAAGACCAGGGGGCCCACACCCTTGCCACGAGGGTGGGGGGCGCGCCCCCCTACCTCGTGGGCCTCCTAGAGACCTCCGACTCCAACTCCAACTCTATATAACTGCTTTCGGGGAGAAAAAAATAAGAGAGACGAAATCATCGTGTTTTACGATACGGAGCCATCGCCAAGCCCTAAAACCTCTCGGGAGGGCTGATGTGGAGTCCGTTCGGGGCTCCGGAGAGGGGGTTCATCGCCGTCGTCATCATCAACCATCCTCCTTCACCAATTTCATGATGCTCACCGCCATGCGTGAGTAATTCCATCGTAGGCTTGCTGGACGGTGATTGGTTGGATGAGATTTATCATGTAATCGAGTTAGTTTTGTTAGGGTTTGATCCCTAGTATCCACTCTGTTCTGAGATTGATGTTGCTATGACTTTGCTATGCTTAATGCTTGTCACTAGGGCCCGAGTGCCATGATTTCAGATCTGAACCTATTATGTTTTCATTAATATATGAGAGTTCTTGATCCTATCTTGCAAGTCTATAGTCACCTATTATGTGTTATGATCCGTTAACCCCGAAGTGACAATAATCGGGATACTTACCGGTGATGACCGTAGTTTGAGGAGTTCATGTATTCACTATGTGCTAATGCTTTGTTCCAGTTCTCTATTAAAAGGAGGCCTTAATATCCCTTAGTTTCCATTAGGACCCCGCTGCCACGGGAGGGTAGGACAAAAGATGTCATGCAAGTTCTTTTCCATAAGCACGTATGACTATATTCGGAATACATGCATACATTACATTGACGAATTGGAGCTAGTTCTGTGTCACCCTATGTTATGAATGTTACATGATGAACCGCATCCGGCATAATTATCCATCATTGATCTGATGCCTACGAGCTTTCCATATACTGGTTTACGCTTATTTACTTTCCCGTTGCTATTGTTACAATCACTACAAAATACCAAAAACATTACTTTGCTTTCGTTACTCTTTTGTTACCATTACCATCACTATCATATTACTTTGCTACTAAACACTTTTCTACAGATACTAAGTTTCCAGGTGTGGTTGAATTGACAACTCAGCTGCTAATACTTGAGAATATTCTTTGGCTCCCCTTGTGTCGAATCAATAAATTTGGGTTGAATACTCTACCCTCAAAAGCTGTTGCGATCCCCTATACTTGTGGGTTATCAAGACTAATTTCTGGCGTTGTTGCCGGGGAGCATAGCTCTATTCTTTGAGTCACTTGGGATTTATATCTGCTGGACACTATGAAGAATTTGAAAGACGCTAAGATAACAATTTATCCCTCAACTACGAGGGGAGGTAAGGAACTGCCATCTAGCTCTGCACTTGATTCACCTTCTGTTATGAGTAAGTTTGCGACACCTAAACCTGCTTCTGCTATTCGTTCTGATATGTCGCATGTTATTAATGATGCTACTTCTCCTATGCATGATACTTATGATGAAACTACTTCTATGCTTGATACTACTGTGCCACTTGGTGATTTTCTCGAGGAATGACTTGCTAGGGCTAGAGAGATTGAAAATATTGAATCTGATTATGAGGATGAAAGTGATGATGAAGAATCACTTGTTATTCCTGAGGGTTATTTATTTGATCAAGAAGCTTCTTTAGCTATTTTAGCTTGCAAAGATAGATATGAACTCAAAAGGTTATTAGCTAAATGGAATAAGCAATCTCTAAATGCTAGGATGAGACTTGACCTTGCTTTTGCTACTTCACCTATCTGTGTTGCTGATAAGGATTATGAATTCTCTGTTGATCCTAATATAATTACTTTGGTTGAATCCAATCCGTTTTATGGCTATGAATCTGAAACTGTTGTGGCACATCTTACTAAGTTAAATGATATAGCTGCCCTGTTTACTAATGATGAGAGATCGCGTTACTTTTATATACTCAAAATATTTCTGTTCTCATTAAAGGGTGACGCTAAGATATGGTCTAATTCTCTTGATCCTGGTTGTGTGCGTAGTCCCCAGGATATGATCTATTACTTCTCTGCTAAATATTTCCCTGCTCATAAGAAACAAGCTGCTTTAAAGGACATATACAACTTCGTGCAAATTAAAGAAGAGAGTCTCCCACAAGCTTGGGGAGGCTTCTCAAGTTACTTAATGCTTTGCCTGATCATCCTCTTAAGAAAAATTAAATACTTGATATCTTTTATAATGGACTAACCGATGCTTCCAGAGATTACCTGGATAGTTGTGCTGGTTCTCTTTTCAGGGAAAGAACACCAGATGAAGCTGAAATCTTATTGAATAATATGTTGAAAAATGAAAATAATTGGGCACCTCCTGAACCAGCTCCTGCTCCAATTAATGATCCTATTCCTAAAGCAACTCTGAAGAAGAGAGGTATTCTATTTCTCAGTCCCGAAAATATGCAAGAGGCAAAGAAATCTATGAAAGAAAAAGGTATTAAAGCTGAAGATGTTAAGAATTTACCTCCTATTGAAGAAATACATGGTATTAATTTACCGCCTATTGAAGACACATATGATCTTAATCCTTTATTTATTGAAGAACCTCCAGACCTCGATAACTCGACACAGGTAGTAAAGGTAAATTCTCTCTATAGATATGATAAAGCTGTAATCCCATTTACTAAAATTGCTAGCCCATGCTTCGATGAGTTTGATAAATTTATGGCTAAGCAAGAAGACTTTAATGCTTATTTTGGTAGACAATTAAAATACAATTCAAATATGCTTGGACACTTGGGTGATTATATGGCTAATATTAGAGGTGAACTTAAACTTGTTAGCAAACATGCTTCCATGGTTACCACTCAAGTAGAACAAGTACTTAAAGCTCGAAAGGAATTGCTCAATGAGATGAATAGTAAGAAAAATGATTATGCTGTTAAAGTGGCTACTAGAACTGGTAGAATGACTCAGGAACCTTTGTATCCTGAAGGCCACCCTAAGAGAATTGAGCAAGATTCTCAGATAAATAAAATTGATGCACCTAATTCTTCTAAAAAGAAGAAAAAGAAAAATGATAGAACTGTGCAAACTTCTAGTGAACCTATTGTTGAACCACCTGATAATCCAAATGATATCTCTATGTCTGATGTTGAAACACAATCTGGAAATGAACATGAACCTAATGAAAATGTTAATGATGATGTTCATAATAATGCTCAACCTAGTAATGATAATGATGTAGAAATTGAACCCGCTGTTGATCTTGATAACCCACAATCAAAGAATCAATGTTATGATAAGAAAGACTTTGTTGCTAGGAAACATGGTAAAGAAAGAGAGCCTTGGGTTCAGAAACCCATGCCTTTTCCTCCCAAACCATCCAAGAAAAAGGATGATGAGGATTTTGAGTGCTTTGCTGAAATGATTAGACCTATATTTTTGCGTATGCGATTAACTGATATGCTCAAAACCAATCCTTATGCTAAGTATATGAAAGATGTTATTACAAATAAAAGAAAAATACCAGAAGCTGAAATTTCCATCATGCTTGCTAATTATACTTTTAAGGGTGGAGTACCTAAGAAACTTGGAGATCCAGGAGTACCTACTATACCATGCTCCATTAAAAGAAACTATGTTAAAATTGCTTTATGTGATCTTGGAGCCGGTGTTAGTGTTATGCCTCTCTGTTTATATCGTAGACTTGACTTGAATAAGTTGACACCTACCGAAATATCTTTGCAAATGGCTGATAAATCAACTGCTATACCTATCGGTATTTGTGAGGATGTGCCTGTTATAGTTCCAAATGTTACTATTTTAACGGACTTTGTTATTCTTGATATTCCCGAGGACGATAGTATGTCTATTATTCTTGGAAGACCTTTTCTTAATACTGCAGGGGCTGTTATTGATTGCAACAAAGGCAATGCCACTTTTCATGTTAATGGTAATGAGCATACGGTACACTTTCCGAGGAAACAACCTCAAGTCCATAGTATCAATTCTATCGGAAAAATTCCATCGATTATATTTGGAGGTTTTGAATTTCCTCTTCCTACTGTCAAGAAGAAATATGATATTCTTATTATTGGGGATGTGCATATCCCCGTTGAGGTAACCTAGTGTTATTCGAAATTTCTCCGGTTTCATGTTAATCGGAATGAATTTGTTAACAAGACTTGATCAACCTTGTTAGTGGATTCCTTTTGACGAGCATGAGATGGATGAAACTAGAAGCACAACCTTCTGTACCCTCTCTATACTTTTTGTTATTTAGTTGAAATAAAGTAAAAATAAATAATTTTCTATCTGTTATCTGATTATCCGTGCAATATAAAAATACCTCGAAAATAAAAGTTCTCCAAATGCCCTGAAAATTAAATATGATTTTTATAGAATATTTGAGGATTTATGGAACAAAGAACACACCAGGGGGCCCACAACCTTGCCACGAGGGTGGAGGGCGCGCCCACCCCCCTAGGGAGCGCCCCCTGCCTGATGGGCCCACGGTGGCCCTCCTCCACTTATTCCTGCACCCATCCTCTTCTTCTTCCTCCCACAAACACGAAAAACCAACTCAAGCATGAGTTCCAGCCCTCTTTGCTGCCATTTTCGATCTCCTTGCTCAAAGCACCTCTCACAAAACTGCTTGGGGAGATTGTTCCTTGGTATGTGACTCCTCTATTGGTCCAATTAGTTTTTGTTCTAGTGCTTTATTCATTGCAAATTTTTGCTGGTTAGGTGACCCTGTTCTTGAGCTTGCATGTCAAATTTATATGGTCAAAAGTAGTTTTGATGCATGATATAGGCCCTAGGCACTTGTAGGAGTAGTTGATATCAATATTATTGAGTTTGGTTTACTTTTATTTTGAAGTTACTAAAAATTTCAGAATTCTTCAGAAAATGATGAGGAGATTATTGAGGGGTTCATCGAGCCAAAGCTCGAAGGAAAAGGCATCGAAGCCTAAGTATAATTTGCCGCGCACCGCGGAGGTTCGGGCGTGTGAACGGCCTTCCGAGGATTTCTTGAGAGCAGCCGGGATTTATGAAGATTTTCGTGAATTGGCTCATAATGCAGGCCACACCGCTTTCCTCCACGACCAATGCGATCAGTATCTCTTACTCACAAATACCTTTGTGCAAAACTTTCATTTTCATTCTAGGAACTCACCACCTACGGTGGAGTTTCATTTATATGATGAGCATAAGGAGATGTCACTTTATGATTTCTGTCGGATTTGTTTAGTCCCTTTTGGGGGCAAGACAGAAGAACCGCATCATGATGATGTGGAGGGGTTTATTGATACTATCACTGTAGGAGAAACTAGGAAGGTTCCCGATGCATGAATCACTAGCATACATTTTCCCGTTTTACGTTACTTTGCATTATTTGCTAGTCGTTGCTTAATTGGACGCGGAAACTGTGGAAACCTTAGTATCCCTGATATAATTATTCTTCTCCACGGTTTATACAGTGATAACACTTTTAGTATGAGCGGTATTATTGCTAAACGGTTAAGTCTGAACCGTACAAAGGGCCCCATCTTTGGAGGCATCTATGCTACACTCCTAGCTGCACATTTTAACGCACCTATTAGGCATGCTGAGAAGGAAGAAAAAGTGTTGCCTCGTGTTTATCTAGATTATAAAAGTATGGTGGCACATGATTTTATTATTAAGAACAGGGCAGGAGAGCTTAAATATCAATTGTTCTTTAATAAACATCATCCTGAGACTATTACCTTGCCTGCTCCTTCTTTGTTTGATTTGACTGTAGGCAAGTACCTTGTTCCGTTGACGGCTATCCACGCTTACCGGAACCCTGCACCAGCCGAGGAGCCAGAACCGGAACCACAATTTGATCCTTCACGACAGTCTAACTATCAGTGGGATCCGGAGATGATTGCCAGCCAGTGGCAATCGGAGCCTTCTTCTTCCTCATCGCAGTACGACCCCAACTATTATTATGGATATTAGCCAGGCCAACTGTGGCCAAAAGCCTAAGCTTGGGGGAGTACGTATTTCTCACCGACATTACATTTATGTTCACGCACACACATTGCTAGATGTCGGTGCTCATACTTTTTCATTGTATCATCCATGCTAGTTTATTTTCCTTTTTATGCTTTCTTCTTGTCTGTTTAATAAACCTTAAGAAAAACAAAAAAAATAGTTGTAGCTTTTAATTAATTTACTTTCCATGCTTGTAGTAGTAATTAAAAAGAAAACCCAAAAATATTTTCTGTTCTTCTTTTGCTTGTTGGGAGCTTTCCCGTGTAAATAGTTTTATTTCTTTTCTTTCTTTGGGGGTCAGTAGGAGAAGGCCATGATTAAATTGTTGAAGTGGCTCTTATATGCTTTATTGTTGATTTAACCAAGAGCCCATATTGCTTTGTCTTCTCCTGTTTATTGAATGCTCGCAGATTCCAGCTTAGTCCAATGCACGTGCACTCTTATTACTATTCACATCGTTCGGTCGTGCAAGTGAAAGGCAATTATGATGATATATGATGGACTGACTGAGATGAGAAAAGCTGGTATGAACTCGACCTCTCTTGTTTTTGTAAATATGATGAGTTCATCGTTCTTGATTCAGCTTGTTATGAATAAACATGTTTGCAATGACAATTAGAGATCATAGTTGCTTGTGCCATGCTTGATTAGCTATGAGTTATAATGGTCTACCTTGTGTGCCAACATGCTATTAAAATGGTTATGATGTGGTATGATAGGGTGGTATCCTCCTCTGAATGATTTAAGTGACTTGACTTGGCACATGCTCACGCTGTTGGGGAACGTAGTAATTTCAAAAAAATTCCTACACACACGCAAGATCATGGTGATGCACAACAACGAGAGGGGAGAGTGTTGTCCACGTACCCTCGTAGACCGAAAGCGGAAGCGTTTAGCACAACGCGGTTGATGTAGTCGTACGTCTTCACGATCCGACCAATCAAGTACCGAACGTACGGCACCTTCGAGTTCAGCACACGTTCAGCCCGATGACGTCCCTCGAACTCCAATCCAGCCGAGTGTTGAGGGAGAGTTTCGTCAGCACGACGGTGTGGTGACGATGTTGATGTTCTACCGATGCAGGGCTTCGTCTAAGCACCGCTACAGTATTATCGAGGTGGACTGTGGTGGAGGGGGGCACCGCACACGGCTAAGAGATCAATGATCAATTGTTTTGTCTCTAAGGTGCCCCCTGCCCCAGTATATAAAGGAGCAAGGGGGGTGCGGCCGGCCATAGGAGGAGGCGCACAGGAGGAGTCCTACTCCTACCGGGAGTAGGACTCCCCTCCTTTTTCTAGTTGGATTAGGACTTGGGGGGGAAGGAGTGGAGGAGAAAGAAGGAAGGGGGGCGCCGCCCCCCTCTCCTTGTCCTATTCGGACTAGGGGGGAGGGGCGCGCGGCCAGCCCTTGCCT
>NC_041388.1:603005256-603011967 GCF_002162155.2 Triticum dicoccoides
GGGTCCGGTAACCTCCCGGTACTCCGGTAAAATCACTATTTCACCCGGAACACTTCCGATGTCCAAAAATATGCTTCCAATATATCAATCTTCATGTCTCGATCATTTCGAGACTCCTCTTCATGTCCGTGATCACATACGGGACTACGAACAACCTTCGGTACATTGAAACATATAAACTCATAATACAACTATCATCGTAACGTTAAGCGTGCGGACCCTGCGGGTTCGAGAACTATGTAGACATGACCGAGACACGTCTCCGGTCAATAACCAATAGCGGAACCTGGATGCTCATATTGGCTCCTACATATTCTACGAAGATCTTTATCGGTCAGACAGCATAACAACATACGTTGTTCCCTTTGTCATCGGTATGTTACTTGCCCGAGATTCGATCGTCGGTATCTCAATACCTAGTTCAATCTCGTTACCGGCAAGTCTCTTTACTCGTTCCGTAATACATCATCTCGTAACTAACTCATTAGTTACAATGCTTGCAAGGCTTAAGTGATGTGCATTACCGAGAGGGCCCAGAGATACCTCTCCGACAATCGGAGTGACAAATCCTAATCTCGAAATACGCCAACCCAACAAGTACCTTCGGAGACACCTGTAGAGCACCTTTATAATCACCCAGTTACGTTGTGACTTTTGGTAGCACACAAAGTGTTCCTCCGGTAAATGGGAGTTGCATAATCTCATAGTCATAGGAACATGTATAAGTTATGAAGAAAGCAATAGCAACATACTAAACGATCGTGTGCTAAGCTAACGGAATGGGTCATGTCAATCACATCATTCTCCTAATGATGTGATCCCGTTAATCAAATAACAAATCTTTGTCCATGGTTAGGAAACATAACCATCTTTGATTAACGAGCTAGTCAAGTAGAGGCATACTAGTGACACTCTGTTTGTCTATGTATTCACACATGTATTATGTTTCCGGTTAATACAATTCTAGCATGAATAATAAACATTTATCATGATATAAGGAAATAAATAATAACTTTATTATTGCCTCTAGGGAATATTTCCTTCAGTCTCCCACTTGCACTAGAGTCAATAATCTAGATCACATCACCATGTGATTTAACATCAATAGTTCACATCACCATGTGATTAACACCCATAGTTCGCATTGTCATGTGACCAACACCCAAAGGGTTTACTAGAGTCAATAATCTAGTTCACATCGCTATGTGATTAACATCCAAAGAGTACTAAGGTGTGATCATGTTTTGCTTGTGAGAGAAGTTTAGTCAACGGGTCTGCCATATTCAGATTCGTATGTATTTTGCAAATTTCTATGTCTACAATGCTCTACACAGAGCTACTTTAGCTAATTGCTCCCACTTTCAATATGTATCCAGATGAAGACTTAGAGTCATCTGGATCAGTGTCAAAACTTGCATAGACGCAACCCTTTACGATGAACCTTTTTGTCACCTCCATAATCGAGAAACATATCCTTATTCCACTAAGGATAATTTTGACCAAATTGTCCAGTGATTTACTCCTAGATCACTATTGTACTCCCTTGCCAAAATCAGTGTAGGGTATACAATAGATCTGGTACACAGCATGGCATACTTTATAGAACCTATGGTTGAGGCATAGGAAATGACTTTCATTCTCTTTCTTTCTTCTGCCATGGTCGGGCTTTGAGTCTTACTCAATTTCACACCTTGTAACACAGGTAAGAACTCTTTCTTTGATTGTTCCATTTTGAACTACTTCAAAATATTGTCAAGGTATGTACTCATTGAAAAAACTTATCAAGCGTTTTGATCTATCTCTGTAGATCTTGATGCTCAATATGTAAGCAACTTCACCGAGGTCTTTCTTTGAAAAACTCCTTTCAAACAATCCTTTATGCTTTGCAGAATAATTCTACATTATTTCCGATCAACAATATGTCATTCACATATACTTATCAGAAATGCTGTAGTACTCTCACTCACTTTCTTGTAAATACAGGCTTCACCGCAAGTCTGTATAAAACTATATGCTTTGATCAACTTATCAAAGCGTATATTCCAACTCCGAGATGCTTGCACCAGTCTATAGATGGATCGTTGGAGCTTGCATATTTGTTAGAACTTTTAGGATTGACAAAACCTTCTGGTTACATCATATACAACTCTTTAATAAATCCATTAAAGAATGCAGTTTTGTTTATCCATTTTCCAGATTTCATAAAATGCGGCAATTGCTAACATGATTCGGACATACTTAAGCATAGATATGAGTGAGAAACTCTCATCGTAGTCAACACCTTGAACTTGTCAAAAACCTTTCGCGACAATTCTAGCTTTGTAGATAGTAACACTACTATCAACGTCCATCTTTCTCTTGAAGATCCATTTAATCTCAATGGCTCGCCGATCATTGGGCAAGTCAATCAAAGTCCATACTTTGTTCTCATACATGGATCTCATCTCAGATTCCATGGCCTCAAGCCATTTTGCGGAATCTGGGCTCATCATCGCTTCCTCATAGTTCGTAGGTTCGTCATGGTCAAGTAGCATGACCTCCAGAACAGGATTACCGTACCACTCTGGTGCGGATCTTACTCTGGTTGACCTACGAGGTTCGGTACTAACTTGATCTGAAGTTTCATGATCATCATCATTAGCTTCCTCATTAATTGGTGTAGGTGTCACAGGAACCGGTTTCTGTGATGAACTACTATCCAGTAAGGGAGCAGGTACAGTTACCTCATCAAGTTCTACTTTCCTCCCACTCACTTCTTTCGAGAAAAACTCCTTCTCTAGAAAGGATCCATTTTCAGCAACGAATATCTTGCCTTCGGATCTGTGATAGAAGGTGTACCCAACATTTTCTTTTGGGTATTGTATGAAGATGCATTTCTCCGATTTGGGCTTGAGCTTATCAGGTTGAAACTTTTTCACATAAACATTGCAACCTCAAACTTTAAGAAATGACAGCTTAGGTTTCTTGCCAAACCATAGTTCATACGGTGTCGTCTCAACGGATTTTGATGGTGCCCTATTTAATGTGAATGTAGCTGTCTGTAATGCATAACCCCAAAACGATAGTGGTAAATCGGTAAGAGACACCATAGATCGCACCATATCTAATAAAGTACGGTTACGATGTTCGGACACACCATTACACTGTGGTGTTCCAGGTGGCGTGAGTAGTGAAACTATTTCACATTGTTTTAACTGAAGGCCAAACTCGTAACTCAAATATTTTACTTCTGCGATCATATCATAGAAACTTTTATTTTCGTTACGATGATTCTCCACTTCACTCTGAAATTCTTTGAACTTTTCAAATGTTTCAGATTTGTGTTTCATCAAGTAGATATACTCATATCTGCTCAAATCATCTGTGAAGATCAGAAAATAATGATACCTGCCGCGAGCCTCAATATTCATCAGACCACATACATTAGTATGTATGATTTCCAACAAGTTTGTTGCTCGCTCCATTGTTCCGGCGAATGGAGTCTTAGTCATCTTGCCCATGAGGCATGGTTCGCAAGCATCAACTGATTCATAATCAAGTGATTCCAAAAGCCCATCAGCATGGATTTTCTTCATGCGCTTTACACCAATATGACCTAACCGGCAGTGCCACAAATAAGTTGCACTATCATTATTAACTTTGCATCTTTTGGCTTCAATATTATAAAAATGTGTATAACCATGATCGAGATCCAACAAACCAATTTTATTAGGTGTATGACCATAGAAGGTTTTATTCATGTAAACAGAACAACAATTATTCTCTAACTTACATGAATAACCGTATTGCAATAAACATGATCCAATCATATTCATGCTCAACGCAAACACTAAATAACATTTATTTTAGGTTTAACACTAATCCTGAAAGTATAGGGAGTGTGCGATGATGATCATATCAATCTTGGAACCATTTCCAATACACATCGTCACTTCACCCTTAACTAGTCTATGTTCATTCTGCAACTCCCGTTTCGAGTTACTATTCTTAGCAACTGAACTAGTATCAAATACTAAGGGGTTGCTATAAACATTAGTAAAGTACACATCAATAACATGTATATCAAATATACCTATGTTCACTTTGCCATCCTTCTTATCCGCCAATTACTTGGGGTAGTTCCGCTTCCAATGACCAGTCCCTTTGTAGTAGAAGCACTCAGTTTCAGGCTTAGGTCCAAACTTGGGTTTTTTCACTTGAGCAACAACTTGTTTTCAGTTCTTCTTGAAGTTCCCCTTCTTCCCTTTGCCCTTTACTTGAAACTAATGGTCTTGTCAACCATCAACACTTGATGTTTTTCTTGATTTCTACCTTCGTCGATTTCAGCATCACGAAGAGCTTGGGAATCGTTTCTGTTATCCCTTGCATATTATAGTTCATCACGAAGTTCTAGTAACTTGGTGATAGTGACTAGAGAACTCTGCCAATCACTATCTTATCTGGAAGATTAACTCCCACTTGATTCAAGCGATTGTAGTACCTAGACAATCTGAGCGCATGCTCACTGCTTGAGCTATTCTCCTCCGTCTTTTAGCTATAGAACTTGTTGGAGACTTCATATCTCTCAACTCGGGTATTTGCTTGAAATATTAACTTCAACTCCTGGAACATCTCATATGGTACATGAAGTTCAAAACGTCTTTGAAGTTCCGATTCTAAGCCGTTTAAGCACGATGCACCAAACTATCAAGTAGTCATCATATTGAGCTAGCCAAATGTTCGTAACATCTGCATCTGCTCCTGCAATAGGTTTGTCACCTAGCGGTGCATCAAGGACATAATTCTTCTGTGCAACAATGAGGATAAACCTCAGATCACGGATCCAATCCGCATCATTGCTACTAACATCTTTCAACTAAGTTTTCTCTAGGAACATATCAAAAGTAAAATAGGGGAGCTAAACGCGAGCTATTGATCTACAACATATATATGCTAATACTACCAGGACTAAGTTCATGATAAATTTAAGTTTAATTAATCATATTACTTAAGAACTCCCACTTAGAAAGACATCCCTCTAATCTTTCGTGAAATGGAGTAGTTTTCAATGGTGAACATCACTATGTTGATCATATATACTATATGATTCACGCTCGACCTTTCGGTCTCAGTGTTCCGAGGCCATATCTGCATATGCTAGGCTCGTCAAGTTTAACCTGAGTATTCTGCATGTGCAAAACTAGCTTGCACTCGTTGTAGATGGACGTAGAGCTTATCACACCCGATCATCACGTGGTGTCTGGGCACGACGAACTTTGGCAACGGTGCATACTCAGGGAGAACACCTTTATCTTGAAATTTAGTGAGAGATCATCTTATAATGCTACCGTCAATCAAAGCAAGATAAGATGCATAAAAGATAAACATCACATGCAATCAATATAAGTGATATGATATGGCCATCATCATCTTGTGCTTGTGATCTCCATCTCCAAAGCACCGTCATGATCACCATCGTCACCGGCGCGACACCTTGATCTCCATCGTAGCATCATTGTCGTCTCGCCAATCTTATGCTTCCACGACTATCGTTACTGCTTAGTGATAAAGTAAAGCATTACAGGGCGATTGCATTGCATACAATAAAGCGACAACCATATGGCTCCTACCAGTTGCCAATAACTCGGTTACAAAACATGATCATCTCATACAATAAAATTTAGCATCATGCCTTAACCATATCACATCACAACATGCCCTGCAAAAACAAGTTAGACGTCCTCTACTTTGCTGTTGCAAGTTTACGTGGCTGCTACGGGCTTAGCAAGAACCGTTCTTACCTACGCATCAAAACCACAACGATAGTTTGTCAAGTTGGTGATGTTTTAACCTTCGCAAGGACCGGGCGTAGCCACACTTGGTTCAACTAAAGTTTGAGAAACTGACACCCGCCAGCCACCTATGTGTAAAGCACGTCGGTAGAACCAGTCTCGCGTAAGCGTACGCGTAATGTCGGTCTGGACCGCTTCATCCAACAATACCGCCGAACCAAAGTATGACATGCTGGTAAGCAGTATGACTTATATCGCCCACAACTCACTTGTGTTCTACTCGTGCATATAACATCAATGCATAAAACCTGGCTCTAATGCCACTGTTGGGGAACGTAGTAATTTAAAAAAAAATCCTACACAGACGCAAGATCATGGTGATGCACAGCAACGAGAGGGGAGAGTGTTGTCCACGTACCCTCGTAGACCGAAAGCGGAAGCGTTTAGCACAACGCGGTTGATGTAGTCGTACGTCTTCACAATCCGACCGATCAAGTACCGAACGTACGGCACCTCCGAGTTCAGCCCACGTTCAGCCCGATGACGTCCCTCGAACTCCGATCCAGCCGAGTGTTGAGGGAGAGTTTCGTCAGCACGACGGTGTGGTGAAGATGTTGATGTTCTACCGACGCAGGGCTTCGTCTAATCGCCGCTACAGTATTATCGAGGTGGACTATGGTGGAGGGGGGCACCGCACATGGCTAAGAGATCAATGATCAATTGTTGTGTCTCTAAGGTGCCCCCTGCCCCTGTATATAAAGGAGCAAGGGGGTGCGGCCGGCCATAGGAGGAGGCATGCAGGAGGAGTCCTACTCCTATCGGGAGTAGGACTCCCCTCCTTTTTCCTAGTTGGATTAGGACTTGGGGGGAAGGAGTGGAGGAGAAAGAAGGAAGGGGGGCGCCGCCCCCCTCTCCTTGTCCTATTCAGACTAGGGGGGAG
>NC_041388.1:603012407-603020690 GCF_002162155.2 Triticum dicoccoides
CTCCGGTAAAATCACTATTTCACCCGGAACACTTCCGGTATCCAAACATAGGCTTCCAATATATCAATCTTCATGTCTCGACCATTTCGAGACTCCTCGTCATGTCCGTGATCACATCCGGGACTCCGAACAACCTTCGGTACATCGAAACATATAAACTCATAATATAACTATCATCGTAACGTTAAGCGTGCGGACCCTACGGGTTCGAGAACAATGTAGACATGACCGAGACATGTCTCCGGTCAATAACCAATAGTGGAACCTGGATGCTCATATTGGCTCCTACATATTCTACGAAGATCTTTATCGGTCAGACCGCATAACAACATATGTTGTTCCCTTTGTCATCGGTATGTTACTTGCCCGAGATTCGATCGTCGGTATCTCAATACCTAGTTCAATCTCGTTACCGGCAAGTCTCTTTACTCGTTCCGTAATACATCATCCCGTAACTAACTCATTAGTTACAATGCTTGCAAGGCTTAAGTGATGTGCATTACCGAGAGGGCCAGAGATACCTCTCCGACAATCGGAGTGACAAATCCTAATCTCGAAATACACCAACCCAACAAGTACCTTCGAAGACACATGTAGAGCACCTTTACAATCACCCAGTTACGTTGTGACGTTTGGTAGCACACAAAGTGTTCCTCCGGTAAACGGGAGTTGCATAATCTCATAGTCATAGGAACATGTATAAGTCTTGAAGAAAACAATAGCAATAAATTAAATGATCAAGTGCTATGCTAACGGAATGGGTCAAGTCAATCACATCATTCTCCTAATGACGTGATCCTGTTAATCAAATGACAACTCTTTGTCTATGGCTAGGAAACATAACCATCTTTGATCAACGAGCTAGTCAAGTAGAGGCATACTAGTGACACTCTGTTTGTCTATGTATTCACACATGTATTATGTTTCCGTTTAATACAATTCTAGCATGAATAATAAACATTTATCATGATATAAGGAAATAAATAATAACTTTATTATTGCCTCTAGGGCATATTTCCTTCACACGCATGTAGTTGAAACAAATCAACATAGCCTTCACGATATTTATGTTCATGGTGGATTATATCCTACTCATGCTTGCATCCAATGTTTATTAATTTTAATGCATGTACATGGCTGTTGTCACTCTCTAGTTGGTCGCTCCCAAGTCTTTTGCTAGCCTTCACCTGTACTAAGCGGGAATACTGCTTGTGCATCCAAACTCCTTAAACCCCAAAGTTATTCCAGATGAGTCCACTATACCTTCCTATATGCGGTATCTACCTGCCGTTCCAAGTAAATTTGTATGTGCCAAACTCTAAACCTTCAAATAAATATCCTGTTTTGTATGCTCGAATAGCTCATGTATCAACTAGGGTTGTCTGTATCTTCCATGTTAGGCGGGTTATTCTCAAGAGGAGTGGACTCCGCTCCTCACTCACGATATAAATGGCTGGTCACCGGGATGCCCAGTCCCATGCTTTATGCAAACTAAATCAAAATAATTGCAAACAAAACTCCCCTTGGGACCTGATGTATGTTGTAGGCACTTGTTGTTTCGAGCAAGCCATGGATTGATGTTTGTTGGTGGAGGGGGAGTATAAACTTTACCATTCTGTTTGGGAACCGCCTATAATGTGTGTAGCATGGAAGATATCGCCATCTCTTGGTTGTTATGTTGACAATGAAAGTATACCACTCAAAATATTATTCACCTCTATTTCAAAACCGAGCTCTGGCACCTCTACAAATCCCTGCTTCCCTCTGCGAAGGGCCTATCCATTTACTTTTATGTTGAGTCATCACCCTCTTATTAAAAAGCACCAGTTGGAGAGCACCGCTGTCATTTGCATTCATTACTGTTAATTTATATTGGGTGTGACTATGATTGGATCTCTTTTACCATGAATTACAATGTCTAGTCAGTCCTTGATCTTTAAAGGTGCTCTGCATTTATGTTTTGCGGTCTCAGAAAGGGCTAGCGAGATACCATCTTGTTATATCATATTATGATTGTTTTGAGAAAGTGTTGTCATCCGAGATTTATTATTATGGCTTGCTAGTTGACTATGCTATTGATATGGGTAATCATGAGACCTGAGAATTATTGCAAATGTGGTTAGTTATAATCTTTGCTGAAAACTTGAATGCTAGCTTGACATATTTACAACAACAAGAGCAAACAAAGTTTGTAAAAGTTTTTCTTTATTTCTTTCAGTTTGTCAACTGGATTGCTTGAGGATAAGCAAGGGTTTAAGCTTGGGGGAGTTGATACGTCTCCGTCGTATCTACTTTTCCAAACACTTTTGCCCATGTTTTGGACTCTAACTTGTATGATTTGAATGGAACTAACCCGGACTGACGCTGTTTTCAGCAGAATTGCCATGATGTTGTTTTATGTGCAGAAAACAAAAGTTCTCGGAATGACCTGAAACTCCATCGAATATCTTACAATAAATAATAAAAAATCCTCGCCAAAGATGAAGACGAGGGGCCCCACACCCTTGCCACGAGGGTGCCCCCCTAGGGCGTGCCCCCTACCTCGTGGGCCCCCTAGAGACCTCCCGACTCCAACTCCAACTCTATATAACTGCTTTCGGGGAGAAAAAAATAAGAGAGAAGAAATCATCGTGTCTTACGATACGGAGCCGCCGCCAAGCCCTAAAACCTCTCGGGAGGGCTGATCTGGAGTCCGTTCGGGGCTCCGGAGAGGGGGATTCGTTGTTGTCATCACCAACCATCCTCCATCACCAATTTCATGATGCTCACTGCCGTGCGCGAGTAATTACATCGTAGGCTTGCTGGACGGTGATGGGTTGGATGAGATTTATCATGTAATCGAGTTAGTTTTGTTAGGGTTTGATCCCTAGTATCCACTATGTTCTGAGATTGATGTTGCTATGACTTTGCTATGCTTAATGCTTGTCACTAGGGCCCGAGTGCCATGATTTCAGATCTGAACCTATTATGTTTTCATTAATATATGAGAGTTCTTGATCCTATCTTGCAAGTCTATAGTCACCTATTATGTGTTATGATCCGTTAACCCCGAAGTGACAATAATCGGGATACTTACCGGTGATGACCGTAGTTTGAGGAGTTCATGTATTCACTATGTGCTAATGCTCTGTTCCGGTTCTCTATTAAAAGGAGGCCTTAATATCCCTTAGTTTCCATCAGGACCCCGCTGCCATGGGAGGGTAGCACAAAAGATGTCATGCAAGTTCTTTTCCATAAGCACGTATGACTATATTCGGAATACATGCCTACATTACATTGACGAATTGGAGCTAGTTCTGTGTCACCCTATGTTATGACTGTTACATGATGAACCGCATCCTGCATAATTATCCATCATTGATCCGATGCCTACGAGCTTTCCATATACTGGTTTATGCTTATTTACTTTCCCGTTGCTATTGTTACAATCACTACAGAATACCAAAAACATTACTTTGCTTTCGTTACTCTTTTGTTACCGTTACCATCACTATCATATTACTTTGCTACTAAACACTTTGCTGCAGATACTAAGTTTCCAGGTGTGGTTGAATTGACAACTCAGCTGCTAATGCTTGAGAATATTCTTTGGCTCCCCTTGTGTCGAATCAATAAATTTGGGTTGAATACTCTACCCTCGAAAGCTGTTGTGATCCCTTATACTTGTGGGTTATCAAGCATCACGAAGAAATCATGCTTGAAGCTTGCCATCCATTTTGGTGACAGTGGACCTGTGAGGATGTGCTAAAGAGTAGCTCATCCATAGTGGAGTATGAGGGAGCAATCAACTAGCCTTCACCGAGCCAACGCAATCAAGATAGGTGGTCCAACTAGAGGAAGTCAGGATCGTCATCATCATCTAACTCAAGTGGAATATGTGCAAGGCAAAGGTTTGCCCTTGATAGGTTTTCTATTTTACCGGTCTCATGGTTGGAGTTGGGAGACCGGGTTATAGGATCGATTGCCATACTATCAAGGGGGGCTCTCAATTTATTAGCTTGATCGTATCGTTCGTAGAGAGCTCAACCATTGCATCCTTGTATCATCTTTCTTGGTTCTTGTTTGGTGTTTCTCTTTGTGAGTTTAGAGCTTATGGTCATCTTCATGACAAACTCAAGTTCATCGAAAACGGAATTCACATGCATCTTATATGTTGTTTTTGATGTTGGGTTTTTTGCCGGTTCCCCATTCATAGAGGTTTCACATCTCTATATCACTGGCATTTTTTCTACTGCCTCTTCACACCAGTACTCGTCGTCATCTCTCCAACAAGCTTGAGTTTGCTCAATTCGAAGCTCATTTGTAGAAGTTATGCCAGTTCAGGCTTTCATGCATCCATCTAGTTTACTTAGGCCTTTTTGGTTGCACTCTAGTGGTAGTACCGCTTGCGCGGTACTTTTGTGGTTCCACGGCGGTAGTACCGCACCGTGCTATAGTACCGCGCTGCCCTAGTCAACTACCGCGATTTCACCTGTACATGCAACACCTAGCGGTAGTACCACTAGTGGGAACGGTAGTACCGCTCCGGCGGCACTACCGCCTCCTTGAGTTTCTCAGTTGCACGTTATGGCTCAAACTACCGTGCTAGCGGAAGTACCGCTCGCTCGAGCAGTACTACCGCTTGTGCGCAGACTGAGTGCATAACGTTTGGATTTGGGGGGGCCTATAAAAGGGGGTCTTCTTCCCCATTGCATCTCATCTTCTTGAGCTCGTGTTCTTCTCCCATTGTTGACCTTCTTCAACTTGTTATCTCTCAATTCCTCCAATAATTCTTGCTAGTTCTTGAGGGAAAAGAGAGAGGAGATCTAGATCCACATTTTCACTAATCACTTTCTCCTCTTTGTGAGGGGAACCCCTTGGATCTAGATCTTGGAGTTCTTGGTGTTCCCCTTCTTGTTCTTCCTCTCATATTTTTCCATAGCTTTCGTTGCTTTGATGGGATTTGAGAGTGAGGGACTTGGGCACTTCGTGTGCCCTTACCATTGCATTTGGTGCATCGGTTTGAGTTCTCCACGGTGATATATGGAGGTGAAAGTTGAGAAGCTTATTTATCTTGGGTGCTTGGTACCCTAGAGCTTGTTCCTCCTGGGTGCTTGGGCGCCCTAGACGGTTAGTGGTGCCTCGGAGCTCAATCATTGTGGTGTAAAGCTCCGGGCAAGCGTCGGGGTCTCCAATTAGGTTGTGGAGATCGCCCCGAGCAATTTGTACGGGTTCTGGTGACCGCCCCAAGGGTTGCCAAAGTGTACGGGTTCAGTGACCGCCCCCAAGGGTTGCCATTTGTATGGGTTTGCTGACGACAGTCCTCAAGGGTCCCTTAGTGGAATCACGATATCTTGCATTGTGCGAGGACATGAGGAGATTACGGTGGCCGTAGTGGCATTTTGGGGAGCATTGTGCCTACACACCGCTCCAAATGGAGATTAGCATCCACAAGGATGTGAGCTTTGGGATACATTGTCGTCTCAGTGTGCCTCGGTTATCTCTTACTCGAGCCCTTTACTTATGCACTTTACTTTGTGATAGCCATAGTGTTTCATGTTATATATCTTACTATCACCTAGTTGTTTATCTTACTTAGCATAAGTTGTTGATGCACATAGGTGAGCCTAATTGTTTTAGGTTTTGTGTTTGACAAATTAAACGCTAGTTTTATTTCACATTTCTTCAAGCCTAAGCCGTAATTATTTCAAAGTTCCTATTCACCACCCTCTAGGCGACATCCACGATCTTTCAGCAAATATACCCCCCGTTCCTCGAACACACATGTCGCGAATCGAAAACAACATCCAGAAATCTCCTGCCTACCTGCAAAAATCTCCGACGCCCCTGGCTCAACGCTCGCACCTACCGCCGCATGCAACGAGGCTGTCGTCGTGGGAAAATGGAATCGCGCATAAGAGGGACGTCACGCTTACCTCGGGTTTGGATGGCTGCGGGGATGTCCTCTTCGCTAGCCCGAACAAGTAGCACTGCCGCGCGAAGTCACCGGACCTCCCCCAAACCCTCCTCCGACCCTCTTCTGTCATGTACTCTCTCCGTTCCTATATATAAGTCTTCTTAGAGATTCCACTATATATGCGGGTGTATATAGACACATTTTAGAGTGTCGATTCACTCATTTTTCTCCGTATATAGTCCATAGTGTAATCTCTTGAAAGACTTGTATTTAGGAACGAAGGGAGTACTTGACAAAGAGGGGATACGAAGCCGCGGCACGTGGGTGCCCCGAACCACACCTCTCGTATCCACGGTTGTCGCGTCATCCTAACTTCGGTAGCCGCGGACTGCGTTGAGTTTTGTCAGGCGATGGATTTGGCCGGCGGAGCAACTGCACAACCCCCTCCCTCTCACGGTTTCGAATAGAATGAATGCCAGGGCGTGGGCAGCGGGGAAGAGGTGAAGAGAGAGGTGCGAGACGTGGTGGGCCCTCCACCGCTTTGGCCCTTTTGCCCAACATGCGCGGCGCCGTCAGACCGAATCCACCCGCGCGCCCGACCGAAAAACACCTGCGCTTCGCGATCTCGATCCGACGGTAGCGAGAGGGGTGTGCTCGGGACGCCCAAAAAGTAGAGCTGCACTTTTTAGCATTTGGGAAATAATAAATAAAACTTTGTCGGAACAAGCATTGTATAGTTTATTAACCACATGTAAAGTTTCGGAACAAGATGACTTCTATGGTATTTTTGATAAAAAGACAAAATTACAAATACAAAATGTGTGAATAATAAGCTTAATTACAAATACAAATTTGTACTAGAGCCGCGTCAATTAATTTGGATCGGAGAGAGTATCTGTTTTATTTTTAATCGTTCTGAATATCATGGAAGTCATTTTGCCCCGAAACTTTACAGAGAGTAATACAGTAGACAATACTTGCTCCTACAAAGTTTCAGAATTCTTACATTTACATTTTTTTTTCCGGGTGTGCCTAGACGCAGGTTCCGTTGTGTATTTTCATATAGAACTTGACCCATACCTTGTTTCAGTCCGTGCAAGTCTACACTGGGTCACGGCGCGCTGGACGGCCGAAAACAAACCGCGCAATCGAACACGGCGTTAGATTCAACAACCTGCCGTCAGGAGTTTGCCCTTGGCGCCACGCACGCCGAATATCCGACCTATTGCGGCATGTCCTTGAGGAGCTTCTGCCTTGTGATAGGTTCGTCTGTGGGAGGACAGCAAGGGCGACGTACGTGCTCCAACACGTCCCTCGCAGTACCCACGTGGCGGCGTTCCAGTGGCGCGGGGCCTTCTGCCGACTTCTAGACGTGACAGCTCGCGCGCCGGCTGAGTCACGGGACCCCACCACATGAACACCGCCAATAAGATATTCGACCATGGCGATCCGGCAGGCAAACGTGGAACCTTTGATAAAGACAGATGCCTCATACGCTTGATATTTGTGGTCGACGGAGAGGCTTGATTAGGATTAGCAGGGGTGGTTTGGCGCTGGATTTCGGGTTAATCTGATGGTCCCGGCGGTGGGTGGCCACGCATTGATGCGGAGCCTATGTCGACGGCGATCCTGAGAGTAATCCGTTTAAAAAGATGATGCGTACGGCTGCCAGACATGGGTGCCAAATGAATCGCCGTCGACATAGGCTTGGAGTGTACCGCTTGTGTGGAGGATACGGCAGACACGTTGTTCCGCTCCTTAAGACACTTCTGATTTTGCTAAATCTGGATCGGACTTGTGTAACTACTTCAAAAACCTACGGTCGCCGGCTAAAGTCACTCGCATTTTGCCTGTTTTTACCTTGCTGCATTTTGTAAGTACACCCGGAGGTCAAAGGTCAGACTCGATGACGCTTCATCGGCAGAAAAACTCGATAACGCTGTAATGCATGCATGCATGCACGCAATAATGCAGCTCCAGTAATGCCCATGCCCCACGTGTCCCGGGGCCAGCGGACGCTGCCCCCGGAATCGTCCAGGTCGACCGCCACCTGTTCCGTTCCGTCGACCACCCCGGTCCAGTTGCCTGTACATATACCCAACTCTCGGCCTGTGCTGTGCAGACAGCAGAGCTCGATCCAGAGAGAAAAGAGCGAGAGTGATAACTGACGCGCTCGGCCATGGCAAAGTCGCTCCTCGCGATGAAGACGGGCCCGGCGGCCGGCGCGTCGGAGGCGCTGCTGGAGTCGGACCTGCGGGAGCTGACCATGGCGGCGCGGAAGCTCGCCAACCACGCCATCGTCCTCGGCGGCGGCATCGGCTTCATCGGCACCTTCCTCCAGTGGCTCGCCTTCGCCGCCGCCGTGTCAGTGCCTTCCCACCAGCCCC
>NC_041388.1:603020742-603040323 GCF_002162155.2 Triticum dicoccoides
CTTCCGTCAGTTGTCGCAGAGCTACGCATCTCTCTGAACCTCGCTGTTTATCTTCTTCTGCTGCTGCAGATATCTGTTGGTGCTGGACAAGACCAACTGGAAGACCAACATGCTGACGGGGCTCTTGGTCCCTTACATTTTCTTCACCATGCCCGGCCTGCTCTTCGGCTTCATAAGGTGATTATCCTCGCAAATTCTCTACTACTGCAGTCTGCAGCGTCCCTTCAGATTTTAAATTTTGCATGCAATTTCCACTGAGCTGTGGAACTGTTGCTTTGCGACGGATTAATAACTCGTCAGTCTGAAAGATGTTAGCTCACAAAATCTAAATATTGCGTACATATTTTCCCCCAAAAGAGAAAGAAAACACAGTGGTGAACATCCAGCTGTGGTGCTGGTGGCTGGCTAGCGTTCTGCGGTCCGGATCCACTTTCAGTGGTTTACTTCAGTTTTTTTGTACTTTGCTTTTGTGTCGGCACTAGATGCTGGTCTGGACGTGGTTATTCCCATATCACTTCTTAAAAGAAAACTAGATCCGATATCACTTATCAGTGATAGTAGTAGTGGACTGAGGACGCCTCCTTGTTTGAAAAAATGAAAAGAGAAAAATACTACTGCAGATATAAGATGTTATTTTTCGGCAATTGATTCACATGATAGGCAAGGGTCCGAAGATCATAAAAAATGAAAACTTGTGCATATGGGCTATTGTTACCTGGCTGCAGAACTCAAGCTACCTTTTTCATACTTATATAAGTGATGCTAGTTGCAGTTGCAGATACTTCCATGATGCCATATCGTCTGTTGATCTGCTACAATTTTACAGCATTATTACATACATACTCCCTCCGTTTCAAATTACTCGTCTCAGAAATGGATGTATCTAGAACTAAAATACATCTAGATACATCCATTTTTGCGACGGGTAATTCGGAACGGAGGGAGTACATATATACGAAACAAATTCCTGATTGCTCAACATCAAAATTGCAGGGGGGAGATTGGTAGCTGGGTTGCGTTCGTTTTTGTCGTCCTGCGGCTGTTCTTTCCGCGCCACTTCCCTGGTACTATCATTTTGCTCTCTGTTTCTTGTGCTTATAGTTGCCCCCTAGCAAATTCCTTCATGTACTCAACAAGCTAAACTTTAAAATGTTGCATAAATCTCACAATGGGGATTTGCATCATGTTGTCAGATTGGCTGGAGCTGCCTGGGTCTCTGATCCTCCTCACGGTGGTCGCCCCCGCCATCTTCGCCGACACCTTCCGGGGCTCCTGGCTCATCATCGGCGTCGGCGTGTGCCTGGTCATCGGGTGCTACCTGCTCCACGAGCACATCAAGGCGTCGGGTGGCCTCAAGGAGGCCTTCAAGAAGCCCAATGGCTGGTCCAACACCATCGGCATCCTCCTCCTCTTCATCTACCCGGTCTGGGCCGTCGTCATGTGGTTCCTGTAGACCGTTCGCCGCTGTTTTTGGGGTTCATCATGTGATGTTTTTCTCCGGCGATTTGGTGTCGATGAACCATGCGCTCTTGTACCTGTTGAATGTCTCGGCCATGTTTCGATTTGGTGTCACGTCTTAATTTGTTTCCTTGATCTGTGGGTACATAGCCATCAATAAAAACGTCTGCTCTGTTGATCGGTGGGTGCATTCAAGTGATGAGCTGCTGGCCATGTTCTCTCATAGATGTCCGTATGATGGTCACGTGCAACTGATGTGTTATGAGCTTATTAATTACTCTAATCGCACCCTATATTAGTTTTCTTCATACTATGGTGGGAGATCTTCAGAACCACGGAGGAACCTTATAAAAAAGTGAACAATCTTTGTAACACAAGAATCGCTACGGCCTTGTTCGGTTAAACCTCTCCTGTAGGGGGTTAGAGAGGTTTGGAGGGGACTGAATGAGATTTTGACTTGTATGGGATTTAATCCATTTCAATCCCTTTTAATTTTGCTTCAACCGAACAAGGCCTAAATGATAACTCTCTTCGTCTCGAGTCTAAGACAAGTAATTTGGAGGGACTGTAAGTTTATTTTTAGACATAAAAATAAAAGCGAACAATCTTTGGAACCTCTTATAATATGTCGAACAAGCATTCCTGTAATACTACCTCCGTTGCAAATTACTTGTCTTAGATTTGTCAAATACACATAGCGGAGGGAGCACATAATACAAAAATACATATTGTGGTCAAAAGTCAAATCCCGTGACAGCAAGCTAAAGCTAAGATACTGCATGCATGCAATAATACAGTTGCGATCTGTTCCCCACGTGTCCGTCCAGCGGGTGTGTAGAGAAGTGTCGAGACCGAGCGCCACCTGTTCCGTTCCGTCGACCCCAGCAAGGTCCAGCTAACTCAGACCCGAGCCCATCCATCCATCCATCTTGAGAATTCTCGAGGTCTCGGCGACTCGGGGGAGATGGCGCCGTCGTTCCTCGCGATGAAGGCGGGCGCGGCGTCCGGCGCGTCGGAGGCGGCGCAGGCGCTGCTCGAGTCGGACCTGCGGGAGCTGGGCCTGGCCGCGCGGAAGCTCGCCAACCACGCCATCGTCCTCGGCGGCGGCCTCGGCTTCGGCCGCCACTTCCTCAAGTGGCTCGCCTTCATCGCCGCCGTGTCAGTATTCCCCTTTCTTCCCTTCTATTTTCCTTGCTGGGACGAGCTTTGTTTCTGCAAAGGGGATCTCCGATCTCCCTCGCCTCCTGACCATTTCGGGAGGATCACGCCAGGGAGCAGTTGAGATGCCTGCGAGAAAACATCGCGACAGCATATTCCCTTGGAAGCAGTAATTTTTTAGTAAGCTTGAGCGTGTAATTTAACTGCGGTATCCTAGAGGGAGATGCCGAACGCTGTCAAATTCGTGCCAAAGCCTCGGTGAAAACGGTAGCTTGGTAGGAAATGTTCACCATTAATTTTGTGGGACTTGCGAAGCAAACATCCCTAACATATAGACAGAAGTCGGACCTTATCAAAGCGTATATGCTGTGATGTTAAGCTGTTACCTGTTAGGATGATTCTGCGGCCTATATATGATTTTCTGTTCAATCTTTACTTTGAAAACTTAGAGGAGTTGAGGAGTTTGTGTGTCCACTTAACCTGAGATTGCTACCTTCTTGGCAATTGTCGGTTGGTCGCCGGATTATGCATTATCTGAACTTTGCTGTTCTCATCTACTGCAGGTACCTCTTGGTATTGGACAAGACCAACTGGAAGACCAACATGCTGACGGGACTCTTGGTCCCTTACATTTTCTTCACCCTGCCTGGTGTACTATTCTCTCTCGTAAGGTGGTTATGGTCGCAATTTCCCTTCTGCAGCATCAGTTCATGTTTTCAGTTTAAATGCAGTTGTTAGTAGCTGTGGAGGATTGTTGCATTCCTGCGGATTAACCAATTTGAAATATCTGAAATTCTGAACTTAGAAAATCGAAATATTTCATGTATGTTTTCCAGAATGAAAAAATAGTGCATTAGGTTGTTGATAAAGCGAGGTAAGATATTGTTCATTGTTGGTTGATATCACCGGCTATAGTGCCAGAGTGTCGGTCTTCTTAAAAAAAGGTCACTTCACTGAGGATAGGCTCAAAGGACTTTATAGGTTGTTGATAAAGTGAGGTAAGATACATGCTCAATATAGGTTATTTTAACATATTGCTACCTCACTGCAAAAGTCGAGGTATTTTTTCATGCTTGTTGTCTATCGGTTGAAGGATCACTGCCTCTGCCTTACTGGCTGATACTTCCATGGTGCAATATCCTCTGTTGCTTTAATTGTACAGCATTAGATATAGGTATTTGAATCAAATTTGTGATCATCAAACATCAAAATTGCAGGGGAGAGGTTGGTGCCTGGATTGCATTCGTTGTAGTCATCCTGCGGCTCTTCTTCCCGCGTCACTTCCCTGGTATCATTTCCTATCTATTCTTTTACCTATCCTTGCTGCCCCTAGCAAATTATCTCTATGTGTTGCATTTCTCATCTTTGTTGTGCCCTGTGAAGATATTTTTCAGCTTATATAACACTACCGAAAAATGTGTCCTTATTTTTCATCTACTCCCTCCGTCCCATAATATAAGATCATTTTTGAAGCTAACATAGCTTCAAAAACGTTCTTATATTATGGGACAGAGGAAGTACTTAATAAGCCGTTAAAATGTTACAGACATCTCACAATGATTTTCATCATGTGTATCAGATTGGCTAGAGCTGCCTGGCTCTCTGATTCTTCTCACGGTGGTCGCCCCCAGCCTCTTCGCGGAGCACTTCAGGAACGATCTTGTCGGCGTCTTCATATGCCTCGCCATCGGGTGCTACCTGCTCCAAGAGCACATCAGGGTGTCAGGAGGCTTCAGGGAGGCCTTCAGGAAGGCCAATGGCGTCTCCAACACCATCGGCATCGTCCTGCTCTTCGTCTACCCAGTCTGGGTCCTGGTGCTCTGGCTCCTGTAGGACATCTACTGCTATCAGTATCGCCATTGATTGCCTTGTGCAGTTCTGTTCGATGTTTGGTAATTCATCCTGTGGACGTTATTGATGTTGATTCGGTGTGGGTCGTTCGGAGCCGATGAGCTGTGCATGTTTGTACCTTTTGATGGACACATGTTTCGATTTGTTGTAGTTTTGGTATCAGAATCCTTGTTTCCTTGATTTGGGTGTACAGAACCATCAATAAGAACATCATCACTGTTGATTGGTGTATTGAAGTCGAGCTGCTGTCTAAATTCTCTCGTGTTTGGTCGTATATTGCGTGCATGTAATGCTTTATCAGCCTATTATCACCCAATATAGTTTTAATAGAAACACATTACAGATGTAAACTCTCACAAACACGCACAGACACTCCCACCTATGAGCTCACAAACATGTCCATACGCTCACTAATATGAATCAAGAGACTGTCGAATGGTCTTGAGATTAATGAAATCACTATAAACGGTCTTGAGATTGACAAAATCACTATAAACATATCGCTATGAATCGAGAGACTGTCGAATGGTATTGAGATTGATGAAGTCACTATAAACGTATCGCTATTGATGGAAACATGGCCACTCGTTGAAAGAATATTTCATCCAATATTGTAAAGTGGACAAAGCTTTGCCTTAAGATGTAACAAATGCTCTAATCATCCATTCCGCCTCTAAATATTGTAAATTGGACAAAGCTTTGCCTTAAGATGTAACAAATGCTCTAATCATCCTTTCCACCTCTAAATTGAGAACCCAAGAGCATCTACAGCCCGGCGCCTCGGCGGAGGATCGGTTACTGACCGGTTAAAAAAACTGACCCGCCCGTACTCCTCAAACCGGTCTCAAACGCTAGGGCTGTCTGGCGCCCCTCATATCTAGCCCAAATGTAGAGCGGATATGGGGCGGCCGGGGCGCACCCGGGCGCGTCCGCCACGTCAGCCTGGTCCACCACCAACCCCACTCCGTCCCCACAAAACCCCCAATCCGGAACCCTAACTCACTTCACTCTCCTCTCTCGCTTTGTCCCCTCTTCTCCTCTCTCCGATTTCTTCGACATGGATCGAATCCGACGACTCCGGTGAGATGTCGAGCCCCGGCAACTGTTCCAACTTCGAGTCGACGAGAGCTGGCCCTCCGCATTGCGCTGGAGCTGTCCAAGGTGGGCACGGTGACGCTAAGGCCATAGCGCTTGGAAAGTGGCTCGTACATGACAGGTCCCGAGAGCGTTTCCGTGGCAGGGGATGTGCGCTTTGTTGTGGCTCTGCCGCATGGGAGAGAAGCAGGGGCCTGGCGGTCAGAAGAAAGAGGTTCTTGCAGGACAGGACCCGAGAATGTTTCCATCCTGCAGGCGCGGAATGATGCAAGGGACGATGAGATGTTGACGAAGATCGATTTCCCCTTCGACAGGGTGCCGCAAAAGAGCTAAATCCATGTTCTCCTCGGATCAGGAAGTGGCGGTGATGAAAAAATTAGGTCAAAATATAGGAGGTATTTTTGAGTTGGTTGGCTAAAACCAAACACGCATGCCCTAGAATGCGCTTCTGTTAGCCGGCTAGTCCCCCAGTTGGGCCTCGACCATCTGGAGAAGCGAAGGAAAAATCAAAGAGGAACGAAAGTTGAAACAACTAGAGAGGATCTTTACAATGTTCCAAAAAATATAAAATGCTCTGAAATGTAAAAAAACATGGTAAAAAAATTAAAAGTTCATAAATTTATAAGATGTTTATAATTTGAAAACATGGTTCATGAATTTTAAAATGTTCACGAATTTAGAAAATATTCGCAAATTTAGAAATTTTTTACGAATTTCATAAAATGTTTCTCTCAAAAGAAAATGTCCATGACTTAAAAAAATGTTCTTGGATTTCAAAAGAAGTTCCCCAAATTTAAAAACTGTTCATACATTTAAAAAAATTCATAAATTTAAAATAAAATATCAATGAATTTAAAGATTTGTCTCTCAAACAGTGTGGCGTAGGAACATCACGTTCTTCTGCGGATAGGCTCGACAACTGCCCACTATCGATCCACTCCCTGACATGTGGGGCCATGAATGGAAAAACTACCTTGATGCACCAAGAGGCTTCATTCCTAGGTGAAAGATCGTGGATGTCGCCTAGAGGGGGGGGGGTGAATAGGCGTTTTAAAATAATTACGGTTTAGGCTTGAACAAATGCAGAATAAACCTAGCGGTTAATTTGCCAAGCACAAAACCTAAAACAATTAGGCTCACCTATGTGCACCAACAACTTATGCTAAGAAAGATAAGCAACTATGTGATAGCAAGATCTATGACTGAAGGAAATATGCCCTAGAGGCAATAATAAAGTTATTATTTATTTCCTTATAATCATGATAAATGTTTATTATTCATGCTAGAATTGTATTTTCCGGAAACATAATACATGTGTGAATACATAGACAAACAGAGTGTCACTAGTATGCCTCTACTTGACTAGCTCGTTAATCAAAGATGGTTATGTTTCCTAACCATGAACAATGAGTTGTTATTTGATTAACGAGGTCACATCATTAGTAGAATGATCTGATTGACATGACCCATTCCATTAGCTTAGCACCTGACCGTTTAGTATGTTGCTATTGCTTTCTTCATGACTTATACATGTTCCTACGACTATGAGATTATGCAACTCCCGTTTACCGGAGGAACACTTTGGGTACTACCAAACGTCACAACGTAAATGGGTGATTATAAAGGAGTACTACAGGTGTCTCCAATGGTCGATGTTGGGTTGGCGTATTTCGAGATTAGGATTTGTCACTCCGATTGTCGGAGAGGTATCTCTGGGCCCTCTCGGTAATACACATCACATAAGCCTTGCAAGCATTACAACTAATATGTTAGTTGTGAGATGATGTATTACGGAACGAGTAAAGAGACTTGCCGTTAACGAGATTGAACTAGGTATTGGATACCGACGATCGAATCTCGGGCAAGTAACATACCGATGACAAAGGGAACAACGTATGTTGTTATGCGGTCTGACCGATAAAGATCTTCGTATAATATGTAGGAGCCAATATGGGCATCCAGGTCCCGCTATTGGTTATTGACCAGAGACATGTCTCGGTCATGTCTACATTGTTCTCGAACCCGTAGGGTCCGCACGCTTAAGGTTACGATGACAGTTATATTATGAGTTTATGCATTTTGATGTACCGAAGGTTGTTCGGAGTCCCGGATGTGATCACGGACATGACGAGGAGTCTCGAAATGGTCGAGACGTAAAGATTGATATATTGGAAGCCTATGTTTGGACATCGGAAGTGTTCCGGGTGAAATCGGAATTTTACCGGGTTACCGGGAGGTTACCGGAACCCCCCGGGAGCCATATGGGCCATCATGGGCCTTAGTGGAAAGGAGAAAGGGGCAGCCCAAGGTGGCTGCGCCTCTTTCCCCTCCCCTAGTCCTATTAGGACTAGGAGAAGGTGGCCGGCCCCCCTCTCTCCCTTCCCCTCCGAGGAATCCTAGTTGGACTAGGATTGGGGGGAGGAATCCTACTCCCAGAGGGAGTAGGACTCTCCTGCGCCTCCCTCTTTGGCCGGCCAGCCTCCCCTCCTCTCCTCCTTTATATACGGAGGCAGGGGCACCTCTAAACACACAAGTTGACACAAGTTGATCCACGTGATCGATTCCTTAGCCGTGTGCGGTGCCCCCTGCCACCATATTCCTCGATAATACTGTAGCAGAGTTTAGGCGAAGCCCTGCTGCTGTAGTTCATCAAGATCGTCACCACGCCGTCGTGCTGACGAAACTCTTCCCCGACACTTTGCTGGATCGGAGTCCGGGGATCGTCATCGAGCTGAACGTGTGCTCGAACTCGGAGGTGCCGTAGTTTCGATGCTTGATCGGTTGGATCGTGAAGACGTACGACTACTTCCTCTACGTCGTGTCATTGCTTCCGCAGTCGGTCTGCGTTGGGTACGTAGACAACACTCTCCTCTCGTTGCTATGCATCACATGATCCTGTGTGCGCGTAGGAAAATTTTTGAAATTACTTCGAAACCCAACAGTGGTATCAGAGCCTAGGTTAATGATGTTGATGTTATATGCACGAGTAGAACACAAGTGAGTTGTGGACGATACAAGTCATACTGCCTACCAGCATGTCATATTTTGGTTCAGCGGTATTGTTGGACGAGACGACCCGGACCAACCTTACGCGTACGCTTACGCGAGACCGGTTCCCTCGACGTGCTTTGCACAGAGATGGCTTGTGGGCGACTGCCTCTCCAACTTTAGTTGAACCAAGTATGGCTACGCCCGGTCCTTGCGAAGGTTAAAACGGAGTCTATTTGACAAACTATCGTTGTGGTTTTGATGCGTAGGTGAGATTGGTTCTTACTTAAGCCCGTAGCAGCCACGTAAAACATGCAACAACAAAGTAGAGGACGTCTAACTTGTTTTTGCAGGGCATGTTGTGATGTGATATGGTCAAGGCATGATGCTGAATTTAATTGTATGAGATGATCATGTTTTGTAACCAAGTTATCGGCAACTGGCAGGAGCCATATGGTTGTCGCTTTATTGTATGCAATGCAATCGCGATGTAATGCTTTACTTTATTACTACGTTGGTGATAGTCGTGGAAGCATAAGATTGGCGAGACGACAACGATGCTACGATGGAGATCAAGGTGTCGCACCGGTGACGATGGTGATCATGACGGTGCTTCGGAGATGGAGATCACAAGCACAAGATGATGATGGCCATATCATATCACTTATATTGATTGCATGTGATGTTTATCTTTTTATGCATCTTATCTTGCTTTGATTGACGGTAGCATTATAAGATGATCTCTCACTAAATTATCAAGAAGTGTTCTCCCTGAGTATGCACCGTTGCAAAAGTTCTTCGTGCTGAGACACCACGTGATGATCGGGTGTGATAGGCTCTACGTTCAAATACAACGGGTGCAAAACAGTTGCGCACGCAGAATACTCAGGTTAAACTTGACGAGCCTAGCATATGCAGATATGGCCTCGGAACACGGAGACCGAAAGGTCGAGCGTGAATCATATAGTAGATATGATCAACATAATGATGTTCACCGATGAAACTACTCCATCTCACGTGATGATCGGACATGGTTTAGTTGATTTGGATCACGTGATCACTTAGAGGATTAGAGGGATGTCTATCTAAGTGGGAGTTCTTTAATAATATGATTAATTGAACTTAAAATTTATCATTAACTTAGTCCGTGATAGTATCTTGCTTGTTTATGTTGATTGTAGATAGATGGCTCGTGCTGTTGTTCCGTTAAATTTTAATGCGTTCCTTGAGAAAGCAAAGTTGAAAGATGATGGTAGCAATTACACGGACTGGGTCCGTAACTTGAGGATTATCCTCATTGCTGCACAGAAGAATTACGTCCTGGAAGCACCGCTGGGTGCCAGGCCTGTTGCTGGAGCAACGCCAGATGTTATGAACGTCTGGCAGAGCAAAGCTGATGACTACTCGATAGTTCAGTGTGCCATGCTTTACGGCTTAGAATCGGGACTTCAACGACGTTTTGAACGTCATGGAGCATATGATATGTTCCAGGAGTTGAAGTTAATATTTCAAGCAAATGCCCGGATTGAGAGATATGAAGTCTCCAATAAGTTCTATAGCTGCAAGATGGAAGAGAACAGTTCTGTCAGTGAGCATATACTCAAAATGTCTGGGTATAATAATCACTTGATTCAATTGGGAGTTAATCTTCCAGATGATTGCGTCATTGACAGAATTCTCCAATCACTGCCACCAAGCTACAAGAGCTTCGTGATGAACTATAATATGCAAGGGATGAACAAGACTATTCCCGAGCTCTTCGCAATGCTAAAAGCTGCGGAGGTAGAAATCAAGAAGGAGCATCAAGTGTTGATGGTTAACAAGACCACTAGTTTCAAGAAAAAGGGCAAAGGGAAGAAAAAGGGGAACTTCAAAAAGAACGGCAAGCAAGTTGCTGCTCAAGAGAAGAAACCCAAGTCTAGACCTAAGCCTGAAACTGAGTGCTTCTACTGCAAGCAGACTGGTCACTGGAAGCGGAACTGCCCCAAGTATTTGGCGGATAAGAAGGATGGCAAGGTGAACAAAGGTATATGTGATATACATGTTATTGATCTGTACCTTACCAATGCTCGCAGTAGCACCTGGGTATTTGATACTGGTTCTGTTGCTAATATTTGCAACTCGAAACAGGGACTACAGAATAAGCGGGCACTGGCAAAGGACGAGGTGACGATGCGCGTGGGAAACGGTTCCAAAGTCGATGTGATCGCGGTCGGCACGCTACCTCTACATCTACCTTCGGGATTAATATTAGACCTAAATAATTGTTATTTGGTGCCAGCGTTGAGCATGAACATTATATCTGGATCTTGTTTAATGCGAGACGGTTATTCATTTAAATCAGAGAATAATGGTTGTTCTATTTATATGAGTAATATCTTTTATGGTCATGCACCCTTGAAGAGTGGTCTATTCTTACTAAATCTCGATAGTAGTAATACACATATTCATAATGTTGAAACCAAAAGATACAGAGTTGATAATGAAAGTGCAACTTATTTGTGGCACTGTCGTTTAGGTCATATCGGTGTAAAACGCATGAAGAAACTCCATACTAATGGACTTTTGGAACCACTTGATTATGAATCACTTGGTACTTGCGAACCGTGCCTCATGGGCAAGATGACTAAAACACCGTTCTCCGGTACTATGGAGAGAGCAACAGATTTGTTGGAAATCATACATACCGATGTATGTGGTCCGATGAATATTGAGGCTCGTGACGGATATCGTTATTTTCTCACCTTCACAGATGATTTGAGCAGATATGGATATATCTACTTAATGAAGCATAAGTCTGAAACATTTGAAAAGTTCAAAGAATTTCAGAGTGAAGTTGAAAATCATCGTAACAAGAAAATAAAGTTTCTACGATCTGATCGTGGAGGAGAATATTTGAGTTACGAGTTTGGTGTACATTTGAAAAACTGTGGAATAGTTTCGCAACTCACGCCCCCCGGAACACCACAGCGTAATGGTGTGTCCGAACGTCGTAATCGTACTTTACTAGATATGGTGCGATCTATGATGTCTCTTACAGATTTACCGCTATCATTTTGGGGATATGCTTTAGAGACGGCCGCATTCACGTTAAATAGGGCACCATCAAAATCCGTTGAGACGACGCCTTATGAACTATGGTTTGGCAAGAAACCAAAGTTGTCGTTTCTTAAAGTATGAGGCTGCGATGCTTATGTGAAAAAGCTTCAACCTGATAAGCTCGAACCCAAATCGGAGAAATGTGTATTCATAGGATACCCAAAGGAAACTGTTGGGTACACCTTCTATCACAGATCCGAAGGCAAAACATTTGTTGCTAAGAATGGATCATTTCTAGAGAAGGAGTTTCTCTCGAAAGAAGTGAGTGGGAGGAAAGTAGAACTTGACGAGGTAACTGTACCTGCTCCCTTACTGGAAAGTAGTTCATCACAGAAAACTGTTTCAGTGACACCTACACCAGTTAGTGAGGAAGCCAATGATAATGATCATGAAACTTCAGATCAAGATACTACTGAACTTCGTAGATCAACCAGAGTAAGATCCGCACCAGAGTGGTACGGTAATCCTGTTCTGGAGGTCATGCTACTAGATCATGATGAATCTACGAACTATGAAGAAGCGATGGTGAGCCCAGATTCCGCAAAGTGGCTAGAAGCCATGAAATCTGAGATGGGATCCATGTATGAGAACAAAGTATGGACTTTGGTTGACTTGCCCGATGATCGGCAAGCGATTGAGAATAAATGGATCTTTAAGAAGAAGACTGACGCTGATGGTAATGTTACTGTCTACAAAGCTCGACTTGTCGCAAAAAGGTTTTCGGCAAGTTCAAGGAATTGACTACGATGAGACCTTCTCACCCGTAGCGATGCTTAAGTCCGTCCGAATCATGTTAGCAATTGCCGCATTTTATGATTATGAAATTTGGCAAATGGATGTCAAAACTGCATTCCTGAATGGATTCCTGGAAGAAGAGTTGTATATGATGCAACCAGAAGGTTTTGTCGATCCAAAGGGAGCTAACAAAGTGTGCAAGCTCCAGCGATCCATTTATGGACTGGTGCAAGCCTCTCGGAGTTGGAATAAACGTTTTGATAGTGTGATCAAAGCATTTGGTTTTATACAGACTTTTGGAGAAGCCTGTATTTACAAGAAAGTGAGTGGGAGCTCTGTAGCATTTCTGATATTATATGTGGATGACATATTACTGATTGGAAATGATATAGAATTTCTGGATAGCATAAAGGGATACTTGAATAAAAGTTTTTCAATGAAAGAACTCGGTGAAGCTGCTTACATATTAGGCATTAAGATCTATAGAGACAGATCAAGACGCTTAATTGGACTTTCACAAAGCACATACCTTGACAAAATTTTGAAGAAATTCAAAATGGATCAAGCAAAGAAAGGGTTCTTGCCTGTGTTACAAGGTGTGAAATTGAGTAAGACTCAATGCCCGACCACTGCAGAAGATAGAGAGAATATGAAAGATGTTCCCTATGCATCAGCCATAGGCTCTATCATGTATGCAATGCTGTGTACCAGACCTGATGTGTGCCTTGCTATAAGTTTAGCAGGGAGGTACCAAAGTAATCCAGGAATGGATCACTGGACAGCGGTCAAGAACATCCTGAAATACCTGAAAAGGACTAAGGATATGTTTCTCGTATATGGAAGTGACAAAGAGCTCATCGTAAAAGGTTACGTTGATGCAAGCTTTGACACTGATCCGGACGATTCTAAATCGCAAACCGGATACGTGTTTACATTAAACAGTGGAGCTGTCAGTTGGTGCAGTTCTAAACAAAGCGTCGTAGCGGGATCTACATGTGAAGCGGAATACATAGCTGCTTCGGAAGCAGCAAATGAAGGAGTCTGGATGAAGGAGTTCATATCCGATCTAGGTGTCATACCTAGTGCATCGGGTCCAATGAAAATCTTTTGTGACAATACTGGTGCAATTGCCTTGGCAAAGGAATCCAGATTTCACAAAAGGACCAAACACATCAAGAGACGCTTCAACTCCATCCGGGATCTAGTCCAGGTGGGAGACATAGAGATTTGCAAGATACATACGGATCTGAATATTGCAGACCCGTTGACTAAGCCTCTTCCACGAGCAAAACATGATCAGCACCAAAGCTCCATGGGTGTTAGATTCATTACAGTGTAATCTAGATTATTGACTCTAGTACAAGTGGGAGACTGAAGGAAATATGCCCTAGAGGCAATAATAAAGTTATTATTTATTTCCTTATAATCATGATAAATGTTTATTATTCATGCTAGAATTGTATTTTCCGGAAACATAATACATGTGTGAATACATAGACAAACAGAGTGTCACTAGTATGCCTCTACTTGACTAGCTCGTTAATCAAAGATGGTTATGTTTCCTAACCATGAACAATGAGTTGTTATTTGATTAACGAGGTCACATCATTAGTAGAATGATCTGATTGACATGACCCATTCCATTAGCTTAGCACCTGACCGTTTAGTATGTTGCTATTGCTTTCTTCATGACTTATACATGTTCCTACGACTATGAGATTATGCAACTCCCGTTTACCGGAGGAACACTTTGGGTACTACCAAACGTCACAACGTAAATGGGTGATTATAAAGGAGTACTACAGGTGTCTCCAATGGTCGATGTTGGGTTGGCGTATTTCGAGATTAGGATTTGTCACTCCGATTGTCGGAGAGGTATCTCTGGGCCCTCTCGGTAATACACATCACATAAGCCTTGCAAGCATTACAACTAATATGTTAGTTGTGAGATGATGTATTACGGAACGAGTAAAGAGACTTGCCGTTAACGAGATTGAACTAGGTATTGGATACCGACGATCGAATCTCGGGCAAGTAACATACCGATGACAAAGGGAACAACGTATGTTGTTATGCGGTCTGACCGATAAAGATCTTCGTAGAATATGTAGGAGCCAATATGAGCATCCAGGTCCCGCTATTGGTTATTGACCAGAGACATGTCTCGGTCATGTCTACATTGTTCTCGAACCCGTAGGGTCCGCACGCTTAAGGTTACGATGACAGTTATATTATGAGTTTATGCATTTTGATGTACCGAAGGTTGTTCGGAGTCCCGGATGTGATCACGGACATGACGAGGAGTCTCGAAATGGTCGAGACGTAAAGATTGATATATTGGAAGCCTATGTTTGGACATCGGAAGTGTTCCGGGTGAAATCGGGATTTTACCGGGTTACCGGGAGGTTACCGGAACCCCCCGGGAGCCATATGGGCCATCATGGGCCTTAGTGGAAAGGAGAAAGGGGCAGCCCAAGGTGGCTGCGCCTCTTTCCCTCCCCTAGTCCTATTAGGACTAGGAGAAGGTGGCCGGCCCCCCTCTCTCCCTTCCCCTCCGAGGAATCCTAGTTGGACTAGGATTGGGGGGAGGAATCCTACTCCCAGAGGGAGTAGGACTCTCCTGCGCCTCCCTCTTTGGCCGGCCAGCCTCCCCTCCTCTCCTCCTTTATATACGGAGGCAGGGGCACCTCTAAACACACAAGTTGACACAAGTTGATCCACGTGATCGATTCCTTAGCCGTGTGCGGTGCCCCCTGCCACCATATTCCTCGATAATACTGTAGCAGAGTTTAGGCGAAGCCCTGCTGCTGTAGTTCATCAAGATCGTCACCACGCCGTCGTGCTGACGAAACTCTTCCCCGACACTTTGCTGGATCGGAGTCCGGGGATCGTCATCGAGCTGAACGTGTGCTCGAACTCGGAGGTGCCGTAGTTTCGATGCTTGATCGGTTGGATCGTGAAGACGTACGACTACTTCCTCTACGTCGTGTCATTGCTTCCGCAGTCGGTCTGCGTTGGGTACATAGACAACACTCTCCTCTCGTTGCTATGCATCACATGATCCTGTGTGCGCGTAGGAAATTTTTTGAAATTACTTCGAAACCCAACAATGACAAGAAACAATATGGCTATCACAAAGTAAAGTGCATAAGTAAAGGGCTCGGGTAAGAGATAACCGAGGCACGAGGAGACGACAATGTATCCCGAAGTTCACACCCTTGCGGATGCTAATCTCCGTTTGGAGCGGTGTGGAGACACAATGCTCCCCAAGAAGCCACTAGGGCCACCGTAATCTCCTCACACTCTCGCACAATGCAAGATGCCGTGATTCCACTAAGGGACCCTTGAGGGCGGTCACCGAACCCATACAAATGGCAACCCTTGGGGGCGGTCACCGAACCCGTACACTTTGGCAACGCTTGGGGGCGGTCATCGGTACCCGTCAAATTGCTCGGGGCGATCTCCACAACCTAATTGGAGACCCCGACGCTTGCCCGGAGCTTTGCACTACAATGATTGAGCTCCGAACACCAACAACCGTCTAGGGCGCCCAAGCACCCAAGAGGAACAAGCTCAAGGATACCAAGCACCCAAGAGTAATAAGCTTCTCAACTTGTAACTTCCACGTATCACGTGGAGAACTCAAACCGATGCACCAAATGCAATGGCAAGGGCACACGGAGTGCCCAAGTCCTTCTCTCTCAAATCCCACCGAAGCAACTAATGCTAGGGAGGAAAATGAGAGGAAGAACAAGAAAGAGAACACCAAGAACTCCAAGATCTAGATCCAAGGGGTTCCACTCACATAGAGGAGAAAGTGATTGGTGGAAATGTGGATCTAGATCTCCTCTCTCTTTTCCCTCAAAAACTAGCAAGAATCCATGGAGGGATTGAGAGTTAGCAAGCTCGAAGAAGGTCAACAATGGGGGAAGAACACGAGTTCAAAGGATAAGGTTCAATGGGGAAGAAGACCCCCTTTTATAGGAGGGGGGAAATCCAACCGTTATGTGCTCAGCCCGCACACGAGCGGTACTACCGCTCAGGCAGAAGAAACAGAGAAAAGGAGCAACAAAACATGAACCTTGGGGCAGTAGTGCCGCAGGAGACAGCGGTACTACCGCTGGGTTAAGTGGTACTACCGCTCCCTTCGGCGGTACTGCCGCGCAGAACGAAGGGGAAAGGGAAAGAGGGAACCGGGCGGTACTACCGCGGAGGAAGGGCGGTACTACCGCTAAGGAGCGGTACTACCGCACTACTGTCGTAGCGAGGTACCGCACAATCCGACATAGAAAAAGACCCCTCGAATCGACGCGGTAGGGACTTGGTAAGCCAGCGGTAGTACTGTTGAGGAGTCACCGCCTGTACTACTGCTGCGGAGCGGTACTGCCGCTTGAGACCCCTCAGCGGTACTACCGCTGGGTACCACGGTACTACCGCTGGGACCCTGACAAAAACCACACTCAAGAAAACAAGAACTGCCATAACTTCTGCATATGAGCTCCGAATTGAGCAAACTCAAGCTTGTTGGAAACAAGACGACGAGTAGCATCAAAACAGCGTCTGGTTATAGTAAGAAGAGGCAGGGGAGGTATGCCTAACAAAAAGAGGAGTGAAACCTCCAACCGAGAAGAACCGGCAAAACCTCCAACATCGAAAACATCATAGAAGATGCAAGCAAACTCCGTTTTCGATGAACTCAAGCTTGCCAACAAGATGACCGTAAGCTCTAAGACTCACAAAGAGAACCAAACAAGAACCAAGAAAGATGATGCAAGGATGCAATGGTTTGAGCTCTCTACTAACGATACGATCAAGCTACCAACTTGAGAGCCCCCCTTGATAGTTCGGCAAACGATCCTATAACCCGGTCTCCAAACTACCACCATGAGACCGGTAAAATAGAAAACCTATCAAGAGCAAACCTTTGCCTTGCACATGGTCCACTTGAGCTAGATGATGACGATTTTGACTCCCTCAAGGTGGACTACCTTACTTGATTGCGTTGGCACGATGAAGACTAGATGATTGCTCCCCCATAGTCCATTATGGGTGGGCCACTCTTCGGCACATCTTCACAAGTCCATTGTCACCACAATGGCCGACAAGCTTCAAGCACTTGATCTCTTCGCGATGATCCACTTGAACTTGCACACGACAATCTTGATGACGATCACCACTTGATGTCATCCTCTCCATGGGTTGAGTGATATCTTCCTCTTGACACAAGCCCATGAACACGTACCTAACCCCACGTAGAACTCTCACATAGACCATGGGTTAGTACACAAAGCACAAACAATGCTTACCAAACCATGGGATCACTTGATCCCTCTCGGTACATCTTCTACGCTTTGTGAGTTGATCAACTTGATTCACTCTTGACTTAGTCTTGATCAACCTTGAATCTTTCCAACTCTCTTCGTTTGGATGATGTCTTGAAGGTAAACATGAATGATCACACAATCTTCTTCTTCAAGACATGCTTGCAATAAGCTCAACTCTCAAATGACCAATCTTTGGATAATTCCTTGAATAACACCTTGGTCGACACAAACTCTCCTTGAAACCAACACATGTACTCCAAGAAAAGCCTATGGAAAAAACCTTCAAATATAACTCAAGGCAACCATTAGCCCATAGAGATTGTCATCTATACCAATATAAAAATACCCAAAGGGGCAGATCCAATTGATCTCGGCCATCGAACTAAGTTAATCCAGCGACCTAGACTGCTCCAATGGCGAGCATTAAACATGTTTAACATGCAATTAATATCATACCAAATATTGCACTAATCATAGATTAACACACAAATAATAGCATACCTAATATTCGCATGCAATTAATATATTCCTAAATATTAACGTGCGCTGCACGTGCGCATTTACTAGTCAATTACCAAAATCAAACATGAAGGCACCGCATGTTCTTTCACTAGGGACCTTATATTAGTACTTAAGAGAAGAGATACTCTGGTTTCAAAAGGAAAGCAAAAAAATAAAAAAGGGCTGTAATTCCAAGGGAGGAAAGAAAATTTCAAGCGCTGAGAGAATGGGCCGGCATAACCATTTCTAGATTGACGTTTTGGCTGATGAAAAAACGGAGGGAGCACCTTTCTTTTCCTGTCACTGTGAACGTTTGTCTGTCTTTTTTTTCCCGAATTAAAAAACGTAGGGAGCACCTTTCTTTTCCTGTCTTTTTTTTCCATGTCTGTCGCGATGCAACCGCAGCCATCCAATGCGCGCAGAGCACATTCTTCCCCTCAAGGCTGCCATCCTATCCTCTAACCCTTTTCCTTGCAGATATTGTCGGATTCCATTGCAGAGATTATTCTCCACTCTCATCACAACTTGGTCGAACAGTGACCGATCGATCGTCCAGACCACTGGCACTGTGCCATGCGGCATCCACCTGAAGACACGAGAGCCACCGCACCCGTCGTCGCCCCTTGTTACGACCAGTCATACTCATATCGCCGACCCCGATCTCGCACCTTCCGCGTCTACGTGCGTGCCCGGCGCCGCCACGTCTCCCCGGACGTCGTGATCGGCGGCCGGAGCGTGCACAGACGTGTGGTTTACCGACACTTGTTTCACCAATAGTCTAGGCAGTGTCGTGTACACGAGTGTGATCCAGGTGGAGACGGCGACGGGCGAGAGATCGAGACCGGGAAGCGGCAGCCATGGCGATCAAAAGGCTCTTGAGAAAGGCAGAGAATCTAGAGGAAGAGGAATCAATCTGCTCCCCTCCCACGCCAGTGCCCGGTGGCCCCCGTCCGTCCACCCAAAGCCCTGAGCTTTTCATCCTGTTCCCCCTGCCTTTTGTTCCCCCCTCGCGCACTCGCACTCGCACTCGCATCATCATTCCCTCCATATATCTCCGCTGCCTCGTCGCAGGATCGAGCCGGAGATAGCAGGGCGCGCGCGTGAGAGGCCGACAGGTGTGCGGGACGAGGAAGGCGACGGCTGCGTGTGTTGGTTCGGCGCGCATGGGATGAGACGGCGGTGTGAGCGCGTCGCCTCCTGTGGATGGATCGCGGGAGGAGCGCGGGGCCCGGCGCCGTCGGTAGCGCCGGCAGCCTGGGGCTCCGGATCGGGCAGGCTGCCTGCTCGTCGGCGGCCCTCATGTTCATGTCCGTCGGCGTCGAGTTCTTCAGCTACACTGCCTTCTGGTATGTACTCCATGCATGCCTCTCTC
>NC_041388.1:603040521-603049059 GCF_002162155.2 Triticum dicoccoides
TCTCTCTCTCTCCCTCTCTTTCTCCTGAGACATGGAAAACCAAACGCTCTTAAAGTTATATCTCTTTACGAAAGGAGTACTATCTTTCTTTCTCCGTATACATGGAAATATTGATCTTCTTATAGATCCTAAAAACATGGAAAATATGTTATGAAAAGCATGAAAATATGCTGAAGTCTGTCGTTTGTTCTGAACTCGGCGCAAAACATGGCAGCTTCCTCGTAACGATCATGGGCCTGCTGGTCCCCTGGAGCTGCACGCTCGCCATGATCGACATGTACTCCATACTCGTCGGGTGCCCGCTCCACGTGCCCGGTGTCATGGCCATCGTCGTCGTCGGAGACTGGGTATGTACCACACCACGTAGCTAGCATCTACCCCTCGTGTCAATACCCGATTCTTCAACCTTACTAGTGCTATAAGAAGCATGCTGAACATATACAGAATAAATTTGCAGGTGCTGTCGATACTGTCGCTGGCGGCCGCGAGCTCAAGCGCCGCCGTCATCGACGTCCTCCTGGAGTTCCACGGATCCCACTGCGCCCCGAGGCTGTGCGAGAGGTACCAGCTCTCCGCCATGATGGCGTTCCTGTCCTGGCTCCTCACGGCCGCGTCGTCCCTCTTCAACCTCTGGTACATCGCCTCCAGGTGAGGTGAGGTGAGGGTGGGTGGTCGCCGATGAGGACGCCAGACTCTGACTCGCCGCAGCACTTCTAAATTCCGTAGTCTGTATAGCTGGAAGGAAGGTTTTGTATGTGTATAGCTGGAAGGTTTTGTACTCAAATTTCATTTCATAAACCTGCCTCTGACTAATCAGCATTAAGGATTGTTTGAAGTTAACATTCCACTTTCCACACGATCTGCTCTTTGCATAATAGGGTTCTATTATATTTTGTTTTCGTTTCTGGTCAGTACAGCATTTGTAGAGATCCCCGCAAATAAAAAAAAGCATTTGTAGAGATCAGTGTCTCGAGAGTTTCTGCAGAAATACAGGAGGCTGCTGAAGACGGAACAACATATGTAGGTAATAGGCTGATGGACGTTATGTTTTTGTAGCGCATATTTCATTTTCTGAGGAAAATGGTGACCATTTGTTGGTGGAGATTTATCGGTGCAAAGTAGACATTCCGGCATGTGCAATAGTGCTATCTTAGGGGTGTCATGTCGGACAAATGTTGAGGTGTAAGAAAGAGAAACACGCGAAAAGCCTTTGCCTTCTCTTAGTTAACAAATGATCTCTTAAGAACAAATGCCTCACCACATTTTTATGAACTAGACATAAGATTAAGAGACCACCCATTGTGCATCATCTTCTTTGTTATTTCTAGATTACATGGCACGATCAAGATAAGATTGTCTTATAACCCACCGTACATGCCATAATCCACCTCAATCCCCACCTTACTAAGCTCATCGTTCACCACCTACCCATGGATAGCTTTGCGTCAAGCTGATAACTAGTTCCACAATTATAATTGTTTAATAAAAAAGTATTTGATTAACAAAATTTAAGAATGTGTTGCAAGAATATATAAATCGTTTTATTTTGCATATTGAAAAAAGGTACTTCAGAAAAAATAAAAACATATTATGGAAAAGAAAAAAACAAGTTCATGAGTATAAATGTTTGTTCACATATTCGAGAAATATTCATAATGTATTTGTGACCCAGATGCTGTAAAAAAGTTCATTCTGTATTATAAAAATTTAGAATATAAATAAAATTATAAAAATTGAAACAAAAATGTAAATAAAAGAGGAAGAATAATATTAAAAATCCTCTAAAAATAATAAAAAGAAAATGATGAAGATAAAATGCAACACACTAATGCGCAGGCGGCCCGAAGCGACATATTGGGTACGCATGAAATAGGATTTGCACACGCTTCGGGTCTTTAAGGCTTCTCGCGCCACACGGGTTGGGGATGAGCACAAAATGCAGATGTCATGGTTTTTCTAGGTAAACTTGCAAGCTTTATTATGATGTCGCCGCCGTTATAGGGACGAACAAAAAATCACCGGATGGCCTAACCAAGTACGGCGGCCAACCTGCAGATATTATTTGTGAGATGGCCAAGTAGAGGACCATCACAGTAAAGGCCGGCCCAGTAGAGCGCGTGTCAGAGGCGAGACGGAACTCCACCACGCAACATGTGATATATAGCTCTAGATATTATTTGCTGGTGTTTCTATTCATCGCCTTAAGCAACAAACTTCGACGTGGGCCAGGTTCAATAATGCTCTCATTGTCCCATGGCAGTTGGTTTCTAAGAGATTTTTTTTTGCGAGAAAATTTTTGATCTATTCATCTTCAATCATGGCAGTACAACGAATACCGGAAATAAAAAAAATTACATCCAGATCCGTAGACCACCTAGCGACGACTACAAGCACTGAAGCAAGCCGAAGGCGTGCCGCCGTCATCGCCCCTCCATCGCCGGGGTCGGGCACAACTTGTTGTAGTAGACAGTCGGGAAGTCGTCATGCTAAGAGAAAAAAATTGTTGTGTTGTTCTTAAGAAAAGCATGTTAATGTTTGCTCTTTTAGATTACGGGCTACCCTGCTTTTCCTGATTTGAAAAATATATGTTTGCAAACAATATTCATAGGTTTAAGAATTTTTAAAATGTTCCTGAATTTAAAAAATCATGAGTTAAAAAAAGTTCATGAGATTTAAAAAACCGTGACATTGTTAGGAAATTATTCAAAAAAATCAAACATCAAATAAAAAGGAAAGGGAAAAAAACCAGGGGAAAATCAGACAAAACTGAATAAAACAGAACCCCCTCCCCCCACCCCCCACCCCCCAAAAATGGTAGAAATTCGGTTGTCGCTCATGCACACATCCTCCTGTAGTTGGGTCGGCAAGTAGACGCTCCCTGTGTATACGTACTTTGCAGACTATTCGTTGCATTAGTGACCAACAGGAACTTCCACTATTTTGACGCACTCCGCCGTTTTTTTACAATCACTATGGTGTACGAATAATTCTACATAACAGCCTTTGGATGAAACCGATCCAATGATAGAGAGGCGGCAAATCCGAGTGCTGCCGGCCGTTCGATCTTCTCTATGCTACATAGTTTTTGCCACATGTCAAATCTAGAAGATTTCATGGTTGGGCTTAAGCCCTATGGATATTTTGCACAAAACTCAAAACAGACTTCTATTTTGTTCTATATATACTCTTCCATATTTAGACTCCTCTAGCTTCTTTTTCGAACGAAATAATTTCCATTTTTACTCGGTGATTCTTCTTTGTGTTCAAGGCTATGATGTACCTTCATAAACCACATTTATGTTTGCAAATACATCACTAGCTATCCTTGTTATTTTCTATTAAAAACTGTAACGTGACTCGCAAAAACAAATGTAATATGAGACACCTCCTGGAGAAAACATGCTCAATATATATTACTTGAGTTTTGCATCGTATACTTCATGCGTTTGTTGCCTCAAATTTTCATTTGCCTACAGTTGTAAACTTGTAATACAATAATAGTATGCCGATCTTTTGTTGTAAATTTTATCTCGGCTCTCAAGTGCAATGACCCACTAGTAAATTAACTAGACAGCGACATGAAAGGCCGCTCCCCATGACGGCCCAACACTGATTACAGTATACACGTATTTTGTGCTATAGGCATATTATTCTACAGAAGTAGACAGGTACAAAACAAACATATACAGCCACACTACTGGCTCGTGCCGGTTCTAGGATTAACCCTAGCCAAGGGCCACACAAGCTTGTCGTCTACCTCTGCAACTTGAACGCATGACCCCGATCATGCAAGCTACGGCAGAAAGAAATACGCACGTGCTCATTCTTCTCCTCAGCAAAAGGCCGAGCGGTCGCTCGGCATTCCGTCCATCTCTCACGGTGGCCACTGGCCACCCTATTTTCTGGCCGGCTTTCCAGCCTGGGAGCCGTCCTTGCATTTGCATTCCGCAAAGCAATATCACATATCTGTTGCAACCACAGCAAGGACGATTGGATTGGATTGGATTGGATGAATGATGTTGGATCGATCATTCATGCACACCTAGAAAACAATGCTGCTTTGATGCATGTTGCAACACTTGCACTGCGCTTTTTCATTTGGCTGGGGTCACCTCAGCTGCACCACCTTGGCATGCACTTTTCTGCCTTGCTGGTAGTGGTGGTAGCGGCGTTCGCCACGGCCCCAGACCGTCTCAATCTTGGGCATTGGATTCATCCAAATGATAGGTGCAAATTGGATTGATCCGCATCACAGCTCCGTTCCGCTGGCACGTAACGACTGCCTCCGATCGTGCATTCAGTCGCCGCTGGTGTGCTTCCTAATTAATTAATATTTGGACGATATTCGGTATCTCACCTAAACGCCTAAACATTGTTCTTCGATTAGCACGAAGGAAATGATTGACACCTTTCCTCAGGAAAATAAAAATGATTGAGACCTACGCATGACAAAGGGATCGCGTTCAAGGACAGTAAGATCCACTACAAACTACCCCTCCGATTCGTAATAAGTGGCACAGCTTTGAATTAAGATTGAACTAGCCTTAGTTTAAAACTGCGGCACTTATTTTGGATCGGAGAAAGTATTTCTTTTTCCTAACGAACAGATTTGCAAGTTCATTATAGCACTGTTTCGCATCCTTCCCATTATTGGACACATGACAGTTGAATTCGGGTGTCCACTTGCAAAATTGGATGTGTGCTGGACGTGCTCGTTCACGGGTGCAATCAGTGGCGGAGCCAGGAATTAAGGATCAGGGGGTCAAATGACTCAAAGTTTCAATAACAGAGGCCAAACAATACTAATACATGTATTTTTGTATAAAACGTACACTGTTCATCTAGTAATTAGCAGAAAATCTGTAATCTTAGGGGGGCCAGGGCCCCTGCTGGTCCCCCCGTCTCCGCCAGTGGATGCAATCATGCATTTCTAGGTTTTCGGTGTGCAAAACGTTTATAACCAAGAACACAGTACACTACAGGCCTTCTCAAAAACTAATGGATGCAGCATTGTCCTTGGGTCAACCACATCTAGATGCACAAGCGTTAATACGAACGCGTTCTTGGAATAATCGTCTCTGCGTATATGCCAAATCTGTCTCTGGCAGCAGTACAATGTACAAGTACGTTCCTATTAGGACGGTAAATAAAGTTATTAGAGCAAGAGTTCTTTAGTACTAGGAATCTCAGTAATAAAATACTGCCTGACTAATTAAACCATCTGAAGCGGTGACTAAGATCTTTACTACAGGCCAAGGAGCCAACCAGCTAGTAACCAAGAAAGATAAAGAAACGGCTAAAAAAAACAGTATAAAGAAGTACAATTGTTGAAACTGTATTTGGCGGAGCAATGTAATCAACTCGACAATGAGAATGTGTCATAATATCTATCGCCTCGGGAGTTAGTGTAGGATCCAGTTGAAATACAAACAAGATTGGCTCGACAAGACGATTCTTTGTTCTCATAAATTTAGAAGTCGAGAACTTCTTTTCTAGAATACGCACGAGCGTGCATACTATATGTTCATAGAAGAAAAGGTGAAGAAAACCCACCACCAAAATTTGTAGGAAACCTATTTTACAACGCTGATAAAGCAACCTCCACTTTAGGTAAACAGAAGTCGAGAACCTTTTGTAGGGTTAGCAGAGTAGCAAACCGGGAACATGTCATTTCTTCCTCGTGGCTTCTCCTCTTGTATGTTGTCTCCTTTCCATGCATTTTATAAACTTCGCATTGGCTATTTAGTCAGCACCGCAGATTTGGCAATGATCTTAATTACACACAAATGTCCAAAGCTTCCCCGGCTGACCACACAACAAAATGGGTGTATTTTAACGAACACATTCTATTTTGAAGATCTAGAGCAGCATCTTTCTTCATCCTTGTCATTGCCTCCTCAAACCCGATAGGGACTGGTGGATGTGGCTCGAGGCCACCCTGCATCTCTGACATAGACCATATAAGATTCTTAGGCTTGTATATGCAATATTTGTTGGTTCTACTAGCTGTAAATATGAAGTCGGGGCAATTATCTTACATGTTAGAGCAAAAATATCATAAAACCATAACCAGTTTGTGGCTAGAGTGCCACAAAATCACAAATAGTAGACTTTTTAATCAGAAAATCATAACTTGTATGGTAACTTGTTTCACAGAACTCAAATCTTTCATATTAGGACGCTTGAGTTTTGACGTTGTTCATGACATTCCGGACCCACCAGTAAGCCGCAATGTGGAAAAAGAGTAACTTCACTTGGTATTTTGTGGGACCGCCTTGAGTACTTCCCGACCTAAGATGCTTTTTCGAAAGGCTGGAAGAATAGTTATACCAACTTTTTTGGAAAACGACCAAAGTGTTGTCTGCATTTTTTAGCTAAAAATTTCAAGTAGATTATTTTGAGAAAAAAAGTTCTAGTAAATCAACAACCTTAAACTGAACATCTGAGAATTTTTAACCCGCTCAAGAAATTGAGCTAAAACGGAAACTGAGTATTCCGTTTCCAGCCGTACTAAGTTTGCACGGTGCTATCACCATTTTCCCGAGATCAACGGGGCTCGAACATTACTTAAACCTCGCTGAAACAAAACCAGCAACGGATGACCAACCCAGCACCTAGAAAACATTGCCATACCACTAATACGATGCTTAGGGTGCACGGACACGCGGGCCAATCATCCCCCGTACCAAACGCGAGTTAATAAACCCCGACACCCCATGAACGCATATGGCCGCGTTGAGATCCGCGGCCGGCCTGCCGTCCAAAGATTCGCCATGCCGCCCTCCGGCCCGACGCGCCGGCGACAAGATCTATACCACGCACCCCCTCTGCAACCACCGTGGCGTGTGCACCGGTCGAGCCCACCTTCCTCCAGCGAAAGTTCAAGGAAGTTCTGCTCTGCAGAGGCGAAGGCGCGAGCTGCAAACCCGGGGCTTCCCGGGAGGCGGAGGAGCATGTGTCGCTTTGGTGCGTGGGAAACCCCTGGGATCATTGGCCCGGCCGGGGCGACCGGACCAAGTGGCCCGTCGTGCAGCGCGGCTGGCGCCCCACTGTCCGGGCAGCGGAGCATGCATGTGCGCGGCACAACCCGACGTGGCCGACGGGGGCGAGCGGCTCGTCGTCGTCGCACGCATGCACGGCGCCACGCAGGACGTACCTCGCTGGCTGGCCGGGCCGCTAGGCGACGCCCCGGCCCTGCGGTTCAACTAGGCTGCCTCTCCGCTCGACTCGATTGGTGGTGGAAATTGGTGTCGTTTGTCTCCTTTGGCGTTCTTGGCGATGATTATTAGTACATGGTCTCGCGGGCTCCTGGTTCTTGTTTGGACTGACCTTCGAATCTACGATCGATCTCGTGGAGCGGAGACGGGCACGATCGTGGGCTGCTTAGAATAGTGAACACAGTATAAGTGCAAGTTCCTAGGCATATGGATAGGGTTGTGAAACGGCTTGTCGTTTCTACATCGAGTGTTATCTGATACAGTATGATACACGACAACCTATGATGGGTAATGCATGTCAGCTGGTTTCCATGTGCGCACAGGTACTGTAGGAACTATGGACAAGAAAGGTTATGGGCATGCATGCATGCTTGCTTGCTTTCGATACTGTGGACAAGAAAGCTTCCCGGCATGCCTCTGTGGTTTGACGTTGTTCTTTGAAGTGAAACTCCCGTAGATTTGCATGCATGTGCGACCCTTCAAATCTCAACGTTAAGACACGGCTTCTACGTATTCTCGTCCCGTTTAAAATTGGCACCAAAGGAAGGTTACACTTACACGCACGCAGTACTGGGTGGACGTATCCACGCACGATTCATGTCTAGTTTTAAGGGGGTGAGCCAACAGATGCAGCGAGACTGCGAGAGTCCACCGCGCTTTGTTACGCTCGGCAACGGACGATGACGGAACCATGCACGCACACAGACAAACCGCGGCCGTTGACACAACCTACGCGTACGTATGGCTAGCAAGCTAAATCGAATCAGACCAGTGGCCCATGCGGCCGGGCACGTGAAGTCCGTCAACTTTGGTCCGCCGGGCGCGCCACGCGTACCGTTGCCCATGACGGGACGCGGCATGGCGCCGCTCCGGCGCACCCACCTCGCTCCCGGATAGGAGACTACGCGCCGCTACACGCTAGACTCGACATGTGCCTACATGCCTACCACTGGTGGAAAAAAGGCCTTTGGTCGCGGTTCGCAACTGCCATTAGTCGCGGTTGCGCAACCGCGACTAAAGCCCCCCACCTTTAGTCGCGGCTGCTTAAGAACCGCGACTAACGGCCCGTCCACGTGGGCGCCAGGCGGCCGTCGGGGCGGAGGACCTTTAGTCGCGGTTCTTCTGGCCAACCGCGACTAAAGGCCGCCACAGGTTTAGGGTTTTACCCCCCCCCCCTCCCTAAATCTGTTTTCTGTTTAATTTGTATTGTTTTATTTCTTTTGTGCTTTATTTTAATTTTGAAGAAGTTTCATATATTCTACGGTACTACATACATGCATATGAATGTACAATTTCAAATAAATTTGAAATTAGAACCAAA
>NC_041388.1:603050103-603051538 GCF_002162155.2 Triticum dicoccoides
GGACACGATACATGCACAGTACGTCATGCATAACTCATCGATTAGCCGGCCACATACCATGCATGGAGTAAACAAAAGAGAATGTGCTCAAGACAGAAACACTCACCCAAAATGGTAAGGAAATAGAATATCACTTTTGAGTTCCTGCTTTGTAAGAAACTGCCACAGGTCTGCCTCCACGTCGGCGGGGTGACGCTCCAACACATGTCCATTAACGATGTGTGGGTCAATGAACCCAACATCATGGATGTTCCTTACTCTGCATTCCTTAATCTTCATTCTGCATGTATAATAGCGGACACAACAATATAGTTAGGACATATATATAGTGCAGGCAATATGAACGAGATGGGGTAGAAATTAATAAATCACTTACAGAACGTAGCAACTGATGATAGATTTATCGAGCTCGCGCAGATTGAAAAGCTGGAACAATTCACTCAGTTCAATTTGTACGTAGTAATGTTTGAAGTGATGCTCATGTCTAACTTCCGCATAAATATATTCTTTGGCGTTTTTATTTTTTATGTAACCCTTGTACCATTTCAGCAGACCTTTCATTTGTGGAGGTAGATCCTTTTCCTGCGCAGGCTCGACGAGAGGCCCATTCTTGACATATGTAATTACTACCTCCTTCACTGGCGCCTCATCAAGGCCTAACAGTTCACGAAAAGTAATACCTAAGTTGGCCGCTTGTTCTCTGGCACTCGTTACAGTCAATCCCTGTGCTGCCGCAGCTTGTATGATCTCGGGGGCATCCGGACAGAAGGCTTCCACTATAAGCGGGGCAATCGATTGTTTACTTTGTTCCCCGAGCTGGGCAACTTGTTTCCCGCTTTTTTTACTTTCGACCTTCTCCCGCTCTTTGTTCTCCTTGAACATGAGTGCCTGCCTGCGAAGTTCACGTGCATAGTCGTTAGGCAGATTCTTCGCGGCTTGGGACGGTGTGCTCAAAAATGACTTAGCCCACTTCTTTTGCTCATCAGAAAATACTGGCTTGGGCTCGGGCTCTCTTTTCTTCTTGCAGTCCGCCTTTCATTTCTCCAAATCAGCAGCCGCGGCCGCGTCGACTTCCTCGGCACTACGTTCCCAAGGCCTTGTGGGGAGAGGCTTCAGTGATGGCTCCGGTACCTTTGTGGTCTTAGGTACATAAGGGTCCGGGTTAATAATCCAGGACTGCTTCTGCTTCTTTGCCGGAGGTGGATTGGGGGGCGGCGTCTGATCACCCGCCGGACGAGGACTGGGGGGCGGCGGCTGATCACCCGCCGGACGTTGTGGACTGGGGGGCGGCGTCGGCTGACGTGACGGAGGTGTAGGTGAACCGCCACCACCACCACCACCACCACCACCGCCACCGCCACCACCACCACCGTAGGGGGGTGGACTTGTTGTCCTTGGCGCCTCGCCTGGAAACTTGATAAACTTCTTTTGCCAT
>NC_041388.1:603054546-603097973 GCF_002162155.2 Triticum dicoccoides
GACGGCGGGCGGCGTCGAGGGCGAGGGCGACGGCGGGCGGCGTCGAGGGCGAGGGCGACGGCGGGCGGCGTCGAGGGCGCGGCAGAGACGAGGCGAGAATCGGAATCGGAGAAGACGAGAATCGGAGCCTTGTATTTATAGCCCCCCCACCTTTAGTCGCGGTTGGCGATGCGACCCGCGACTAAAGGCATCCTTTAGTCGCGGGTCGCCTGCCCAACCGCGACTAAAGGGTTTTTGGCGGGTTTTTTGCGTTCCCGCGCCCCCCCTTTAGTCGTCGCGGTTGGGGAGGCGGCCCGCGACTAAAGGTAACCTTTAGTCGCGGTTGGTCTGGCCAACCGCGACTAAAGGCCGCCGCAGGTTTAGGGTTTTAGCCCCCCCCCCAAACCTGTTTTCTGTTTAATTTGTATTGTTTTCTTTTTAATTTGTATTGTTTTCTGTTTAATTTGTATTGTTTTATTTCTTTTGTGCTTTATTTTAATTTTGAAGGAGTTTCACATATTCTACGGTACTACATACTTTGCGCCTCGAACTACCCTTGTCCACCGGGCTACCGCGTCCCCACCGGCTGGAGCCTAAGCGCCGGCGGCGTGCCGGTCCCTCCCGTCCCTCAGGGTACTGCGCGCCGGGCGGCCATCACGAACCACTACTACCTCGACCTCACGCCGGAGCAGCGGATGAATCCCCGCTGGCATCCCGATAACCAGCATACTTGGGACGCCTTCTTCATCAATCGGCGTGAGAGGGCGCTCGCCAGGTATGAGGAGGACGGTCTGCCTCCTGGGAACTTCCACGAGGCCGGCCGTCGGCTATGGTGGTATGGCCGGACTCTGCAGAGCGTCATGGACTACATCACGGCCGGCGATATCCCCCGCCTGCGCTACCCTCAGTTCGAGCCACGAGCGCCGCCCGACGACAGCGACGACAGCAGCGACGACGACGGCGGCAACTTAGAAGGCGACGACTACCAGTACAACGACAGTATGACTAAATCACTCCAAATTTCATGTATCATCAGTGGTATCTCGAATCATTCGAAAATGGACACCAAACACATCACGGGTAATATAATTCACATGATCCATTCAACAAAGTTTGGTACAATAAATTATTACACATCATTTCTTCCCTTGTGTCCCTGCTTGCTTACGATTGTGCTGTATCCATGGAGCATCCTCATCATTTAATTTAATGCTTGGGTCGGTGTTCACTTTGAAGGGCGGAATTTCAGCAAACATATTATAATCTTCTGACATGTCTGTCTTGTCCTCCACTCCCACGATGTTTCTTTTCCCTGAAAGAACAATGTGGCGCTTTGGATCATCGCATGATGTACTGATCGTTTTCTTATCTTTCCGTTTCCTCGGTTTGCTACTCATGTCCTTCACATAGAAAACCTGAGCGACATCTTTCGCTAGGACGAATGGTTCGTCAAGGTAACCAAGATTGTTGAAATCCACCATTGTCATTCCGTATTGCTGGTCCACCTTTACCCCACCTCCTGTTAGCTTGAACCATTTGCACCGGAACAAAGGGACCTTAAAGGAGGGTCCATAGTCAAGTTCCCATATCTCCTCTATGTAACCATAATATGTGACCTTTTGCCCATTCTCGGTTGCTGCATCAAAGCGGACACCACTGTTTTGGTTGGTGCTCCTTTTATCTTGGGCGATCGTGTAAAATGTATTCCCATTTATCTCGTACCCTTGGAAAGTCGTTATAGTCGAAGATGGTGTCTTGGCCAACATGTACAGCTGATCTACAACATCATTGTCATTCATTAAATGTTTTCTCAACCAACTGCCGAAAGTCTCCATGTGGGCCTTCCTAATCCAGGATTCAGGCTTCCCCGGGTTGTCCGAGCGTAAAATATTCTTGTGTTTCTCAAAGTACGGAGCCACCAAGCTGGAATTGGTCAGTACAGTGTGGTGTGCTTCAGTCAAAGAATGGCCGTCCATACATATCGTTGATTTCCTTCCGATCGTGCCTTTTCCACTTAGTCTCCCCTCGTGCCGCGATCGAGGAAGACCAATCGGCTTAAGGTCAGGAACAAAGTCAACACAAAACTCAATTACCTCCTCATTTCCATAGCCCTTGGCGATGCTTCCTTCTGGCCTAGCACGGTTACGAACATATTTCTTTAATACTCCCATGAACCTCTCGAAGGGGAACATATTGTGTAGAAATACAGGACCGAGAACGAAAATCTCTTCGACTAGGTGAACCAGGAGGTGCGTCATAATATTGAAGAAGGATGGCGGGAACACCAACTCGAAACTGACAAGACATTGGATCACATCGTTCTGTAACCGTGGTAGAACTTCTGGATTGATTACCTTCTGAGAGATTGCATTGAGGAATGCACATAGCTTCACAATGGCTACTCGAACATTTTCAGTCTCATGTAAGCAGTGCGTGCATGCATTGTATCCCTTATTTGACAGTCCCGAAAGGTTACTAAGAGCAGGCCAATCGTTGATGGTTACGAAAAGCAACGCTCGTAGGTCAAATTCCTCTTGTTTGTGCTCATCCCACACACGGACACCACCCCACAGCTGTAAAAGTTCATCAACTAATGGCCTTAGGTACACATCGATGTCGTTGCCGGGTTGCTTCGGACCTTGGATGAGCACTGGCATCATAATGAACTTCCGCTTCATGCACAACCAAGGAGGAAGGTTGTAGATGCATAGAGTCACGGGCCAGGTGCTATGGCTGGAGCTCTGCTCGCCAAAAGGATTCATGCCATCCGTACTTAGAGCAAATCTTATGTTCCTTGCGTCAGCTGCAAAATCTTTGAACCATCTGTCGATCTTTCTCCATTGCATTCCATCTGCGGTGTGTCTCAACTCCCCGTCCGACTTACGGTCCTCTTTGTGCCATCGCAACAACTTGGCATGCTCTTTGTTCCTGAACAGACGTTTCAACCGTGGTATTATAGGAGCATACCACATCACCTTGGCGGGAACCCTCTTCCTGGGTTTCTGGCCCTCAACATCGTCACCAGGGTCATCGCCTCTAATCTTATAACGCAATGCAGTGCATACCGGGCATTCATTCAAATTCTCGTATTCACCGCGGTAGAGGATGCAGTCGTTGATGCATGCATGTATCTTCAGAACCTCTAAACCTAGAGGGCAGACAACCTTCTTTGCTTCGTACGTACTGGCGGGCAACTCGTTATCCTTTGGAAACATATTCTTCAACATTTTCAGCAAGTTTTCAAATGCCGAGTCAGCTACACCTGCCTCTGCCTTCCATTTCAGCAAATCCAGTGTGCAGCCCAGCTTTTTCAGACCATCATCGCATCCGGGGTACAGCGCCTTTCTGTGATCCTCTAACATGCGATCCAAATTCTCCCTCTCCTTTTCAGTTTCACAGCGTCTCCGTGCATCAGCAATGGTCCGACCAAGATCATCAACGGGATCATCACGTGCCTCTTCTTCACCTTCCCCTTCACCTTCAGCATCCTCCATGAAAGTATCACCGAAATGAGCAAGATAGCTTTCATCGATGAAATCATCCCCTTCTTCATCTTCTTCCATTATAACCCCTCTTTCTCCATGCTTGGTCCAACAATTATAGCTTGGCATGAAACCGTGCCGAAGCAGATGCATGTGAACATCTCTTGAGGAAGAGTAACCCTTCTGATTCTTACAGATAACACATGGACAGATAACAAAACCCCCCTGCTTGTTCACATTAGCCACTACGAGGAAATCTTTCAAACCCGTAGTGAACTCGCCGGAGAGTCGGTTACCGTACATCCATTGCCGATTCATCTGCATTATTATAATATAAAATATATAATTAACCATCATGCATTTGTTAAACTAACTAGCTACAAACAATATAAATTAAACAATGAACTACACACATGCATATTTTATCAATGACACATCAAAGGTTCATCAAGTTGCTAACCGCGATCGAGGAGTGTGGCTCCAACACTTCATGTCATGTTTGTTTCATGCTCTTGGGGCATTTCATCAAACACCTTATGTGCATAAGAGGAACCAAAAACAAACCTACACCAACTTGTGAAGAGAATGGCTCCAAATGGCTAAGTGTTGGCTGCTGGATGGGTATATATAGGGGAGGGGCTTTAGTTGTGGTTGGCCTGGCAAACCGTGACTAAAGGTGCCCGAAGGCCTTTAGTCGCGGTTGTCCTGGCCAACCGCGACTAAAGACCCTCACGTGCGCCAGCTGGCCACCGAGCGCCCTGGGCCCAGGCCTTTGGTCGCGGTTCACCTCCAGAACCGCGACTAAAGGTCCCATTAGTCGCGGTTCCTACAGCTTCGCGACTTATGGGGCTGGACGGAAGCCTGTTTTTCCACCAGTGCACGTACATGCGAGCTAGCTCTAACGCAAAAGCTTTGCCTAGGCTTTCCACCTACCAGCAACCGAAAAAGCTCACTGACGCAAACGATGCGAGGGGATATTCCAGAAACTTCTGCAACACGCTCGTATAGGTCTTTTCGCCAACTTGGCTCTCTGGCCTAACAAATCTGAGGCCCCGCTCGGTTTGGAGTTGAAGAAACCACATGAATGGCAGAGGATACAGGAATGACAGAGGAATACGATGCTAAAACATACTCTCTCCTTTCCGGTTTATAGGGCTTATCTCAAAATTTTAGTTTTTCTATTTTATAAGGTTCAATTTAGTTGTTCCCCATCACATTTTCAGACTTTAAGGTGCATTAAACCATTGCATGCAAGTATTAAGAGAAAACTGACCAATGCATGCACTTTATGCATGCATGCATTGCAATTAATGCATTCGTAAACATAATTTTTTGAGGAAAATAAGAGCATTAACCGGGTGCTTTTGCAAACTACAAAAAATATTCCACCACTCATCATCTACCTTGGTTGGTGAGATTTTTGAATTGAGCCTTATAAACCGGAAAGGAGGGAGTAAGAATCAGTACTTAATTCATGAGCTCTGCGGTTCAAACGTTCACACTCTTGTCCCTGGAAACGTTTTGTCATCTAACCTCTAAAACTAGATGAACTTTTGGGGGGGGGGGGTAAAGCTAGATGAACTTTCAATTTTCAAAAAAGAAAAACTTGGCCCTCATAAACTTAAAAGGGGTTTGAGCAGGATGCGATATGATTTTCACACATTCGCAAACTCAGACAACAAAGGAAATTCTAAAAACAGAGGATTATGAAATTGGAAATTTATTTAACAAATGAAGCCTTAGAGAAAAATCAACATTTGAAGATAATATGGAGAAGTCACAAAACACTAAGATATATAAATAAAAATAAGGCGATAAGTTCATGAATAGCCATGGAAAATCAGGAAATATTAGATATTCTTCAAGAATGTTCATTAGGGTTTCCAATTGATTTTTTTCGAATAGCGTAGATTTATCAGGGTTTTTGTGATTTTCTTATAATGGCGTAGATTTAGCAGGTTTTTATTTCACGTTCTCTATCCCATTCTAGATTTTACCATTTTATCTTTTAAAAATGAAGCATCATGTTTTTTCATTAAATAGTTTATTTCAGTAAATATGCATTTCCTTTTAATTATTTGCTTTTTCACGGGTTCTTTTTGTTATTGGCGTGTCTAGATCTTACCCCATGCATCGATCAAACTGCTTTTGAGCTGGATGAGAAATTCGAACCACTTCTAAAGTTGAGGATACACTTATCATGTTTTATGGTTAGGAACCAAAAAAAACTTGGCCATCCGTCGATAGACTATATATCACTCGATAATGCATAGGAGCACTTGCAGGCTACCTTCCTTGATATCTCACCATTCAATATGCATAGGGATTTGCACCGCTATATTAGCATGCTTGCATTCTTTGTTATAGTTCGCTCTATGTTTTCTTGTATAAGTAGTATAAGGAGATATTGTCTGCGCAGACTGTCCCTCTCCTACCCCACTCCTCCCCATGCTCTCGTGCCAACCCCCAACAACCAACAACGACTCATTAACTTGTGAATCACATGCATGTAGATTTTGTTGATCTCAGAGTTTTGAATCATGCAACACATCTAATATTCAATTTGTCCCAAGTTTTCTAAATGCAATATTATTTGAACTCTAAAAATATCTTTCACAAGTTTCTGTTTTTGTACCAGTTTTAAAATTGTATATCGTTTCAAATTTGAAAATAATTTATGTTTAATGCATTTGAATAATTTCCAAGGTTTAGGAAATGTGAAATCAAATATATTTCCATTAAGTTATGTCTCTTCAATAAACTAAGAATCTTGTCATGGGATAATTAAAGTAAATACTGGATTTCATGATTGTTAAATTTCAAATAAAAAAGAATGGTAATTCAGTATTGCAATTCTTGGAAAATTCAAGGTACAAATTTCATGAAATTATGTCTTTCATTTTTTATTTCTAGTGAAACATGAGAACTCAATGATAATAATTCTAGAAAAAATACTTATACTGATCTCAGGACTTTTTCTGCCATAAAAAAGTTATGTTTTACTGACGTTGCCTACTGATTTATTAGTGCAGATGTATGTAACCATTTATCTTCATGGTCCAGCAAAGATGAATTAATCCTAATTACATTGCATACTGCCGTTTGGTTTCATTTATTAAACCGTGGCATACCTGCGAGCTGCAACACATTTATTACGTAGTAATTATCTAACATCCTTTCTCTGCCAACACGCATGAATTAACCATGTGTGGACATAAAGTCAATGCACATTTACTTCTGGCATATTGTACCATTAACAATTCAAAAAGCAACTCGCCTTTACTTCTCTACAATGTCATGTGAGTATTAAAATTGTATTGGTTCAGTAGCAAAACTAAAAAGGATTTCAATCTGTATCCCAATGGACATCGATTGTGGTTCAGATTACAGGGAGGTGCGCCTCCGTGTGTTCTTCGTCCGCCTCCATATATCACTTAGCTAATATATGCTGCTAATCTCGTGGCACATAGTGAATCGATGGGTTCCCCGATAAAATCTGGAAGGGAAAGTTGCATGCTTAGCGACATGGTTGTTTGGAATGAACATTTTTTTCGAAACGAACATTTTGATCCATCAAAACAGCAGTTCGATGTGACATTTACATTGTGATCTTGTCAAGTTGTTTTTTTAAGGAAACCTCTTGGCGCACTTTATTGATGATTAAAAAGGATTACATCGCTCAATACGCCACTTCTAGTAAAACTTCTGCTCCGAGTTGCAAGCTACTCCCTCCGTGAAGAAATATAAAAGCGTTTAGATTATTATTTTAGTGATCTATACACTCTTATATTTCTTTGTAGAGGGAGTACAACGTTGTACAACCTCACTCACAGTCATTGAATCATTCGTTCTTCGCAACCGTTGGATGCTAATCTGGGGGCAGTGAGCTGTCTTGCTGGTTTGTTTCCTGAATGTGTTCTTTTTTTCTTCCTGAAGAACGCATTGCCGCGTTTTATTGTACGTACATATTTGGACTGTACCTCACCATGTTTCGTTGTAACTTGTAGTCCGTCCATTCCCGCGTAAAGGCTGGGCGGATACGCCATGTACGCAGTCCAACTTAACCGCGTACAGGCCGGAGCTCACCGTGAGCTTGATCAGAATAAATATCTTCTTCACCGAGTAGCCAATTGACTGTGACCGCAACGAAAAGCCCGCCGAGTCCACGGCTCCACGGCATCCGCTGGCCGCAACAAACCTCCAGCCAGGCTGTGCTGCCCCCACTCCCGCCTACACGACACCGCTCCCTCTGCCTCCCCGCTGCGTCTCCCTCTGCCGCTCCGCTATATATGCCATTGCCGTCTCCGGCAGCAAGCACCCCACGCATTACATTTACATTACCACACCAACAGCGCAAACAAGAGAAGCGCAGGAAGAACCAGACAGAAGCTAGCGCTAGCAGCAGCACACACGCGACGACCAAGAGACATACAGGGGCGTACGGCGGGGAAATGGGCCTGTGTGTCTCATACGACGCTGCGGCCGACGGCCCGGCGACAGCCAGGGTGGTTCTCCCCAGCGGCGAGCTCCGGGAGTACTCGCCGCCCGCAACGGCGGCGCTCGCGCTGGAGGAGGTCGGCGAGAAGGGGTGGTTCCTGTGCGACGCCGACAGGATGGGGTTCGAGGGCTCCGTCGCGGCGGTGGCCGGCGGCGAGGAACTCCAGCCGGGGCAGATCTACTTCGTGCTCCCGAGCGAGATGCTGCGCCGCCGCCTCGCCCCCGAGGAGGTGGCCTCGCTCGCCGTCAAGGCCAGCGCCGCCCTCGTCAGGGCCTCCACCGTGTCGTCAGCCGGCGGCCGGCGCCGGCGGGGCTCCGTGGCGCCGCTCGTGTTCGCGCCGTCCGACGAGGACTACTCGGCCGAGGATGCCTTCACCTTGGCGACGTTCGCTGCGAAGCCGACGGTGGCGCAGAAGCGGAGGGTGGCGTACCGAGGCGGCAGGTCGCCGCCGAGGTTCTCGCCCGACTTAACCGCCATCTCCGAGAGCGAGTAGAGGACTAGAGGTGCATGGTACACGAGACTGCCAAAAAAAAGGGGCGCATCGTTGCACATAGCCCTGCCTCGCCTGGCCACGACTGACGCGTGGGCCCGTCCGCTGATGCTAGATCGGACGGCGGGGACGCGGAGATGGGCGCGGCAAATGTTTGATATGTGGATGTGTGCAGCTAGTTTCTGAGAGTGTGGGGTGGCCGTGGTAGAAATAGTCGCGTCTTCGGCGTTGTTAATTTGAACGTCAGAAGCACGAGGAAATGCACATACAGATATGCATGTCAATGTAATGTAAATACTGCACCCGCATCAAAAATGTAGATAATGTATAAATGATTGGAGTATGTATGCTCGGTCACTGGCCTGAATTCCTTGCAATAATTCATGCCTCTCTCATATTACCTTGCTGGAATTCGTGTCCCTATGTAAGTTTTTCTTTTTGGAAAAGGAACTCACTGCTATCTATCATCAGCTCACCAGGAAGCGAAAGAATTCGCGGGAAACGCGGGTGGATTCGAGTGTGTGGGTTAGGCTGCTCACATAAAGGAAAGAGAAGACGAGGTCGAAATTGTCCGGACAGTAATAAAAGCAAGTTAGGGTTCGTCACCAGCGGGAAATCAGTCCTCGTTTGGACGGATCGACAGTCCAGCGGAGCAGAGAAGCTGTGGATGAGGAGGACGACGGTGGTGACCGTGGAGTGAGACGAGAATCCCTTGCAGGCGGCGTTCCTCTGTGGGAGGAGTCCTGGACCCGGGGGCGGGTGCTCGGCCGACGGAGTGGAGCGCGATGACCGTCATATCCCTATGTAAGTTATATAGCATATATGATTTTGGAAATATATTGCAGAAATTGGGGCATCTCTCGCTGAAATTTGGGAACCTACACAATTTTTATGGAGTCATATACGTCTTCAGAAATACATTGCAAGAATTTGGGCCGCCTCCGCAAATTTGTGGTGTCGTGCTTTCCCCGACTCCGTGCTTTGGCGTGGTTTTCGGGCCGAGCACCATCTTGTTGCCGGGGGAAGTTCCCTACTCTCTTGACTCGTATCAGAGGGTTTGAGGATTGGATTTGGCTGTGTATAGTTGCTTCGGTCCTGGATTCCTTGCATTGCTTGATCCAGCCATGTTTCTTTTGAGCGACAGGTGGGCTGAGGTTTCATTTGCTCGTCGCTATACCCAGTGGGCTTCTTCTCGTTTTTCCGGTAAGGGTGGCATGCACTGCGTTGCAAATCGAGCAGACCGGCAATGGAGTCATGACGTCATGTTATGTCGTGCTCTCTCTTCTCCAGTTGGTAATGAAGATCTGTCCAGCCGCAACCCAAAAGTGTAAAGGTTTGCTCATACACCTTCCACAATTTCTGCCAATTCTTTTCATGGTGCTATTGAGCAGCCAGTCGCCCTCCTTGTTACTACTACCGTCCGAAGCCAACCATGACGACCCAATATTCTCTTCTTCAGCACGTAGATTACACTACACATGTATTTTAAGCTGTAGCCATATAGTACTTCCTCCGTTCCATATTACTCGTCGCTGATTTAGTACAACTTTGTACTAAATCAACGACGAGTAATATGGAACGGAGGGAGTAGTAGGCTTTACTTTGAAACAGGTCTTTATCGAAAAAGAAAACCCAGAGATAGGTATCAAACAAACATATACAGCCACACCAATGGCTCGTGCCGGTTCTAGGAATAACCCTAGCAAAGGGCCACACAAGCTTGTCGTCTACCTACAACTTGAACGCATATTGCAGGCCATGGTACCTAGCAAAGGCCCTCTCTCTCTCTCTCACACACACACACGGTGGCATCCCCATTTGTTGGCCGGCTTTCCAGCCTGGGCGATGTCCTTTGATTCCGCCAAGTGATTATCACAGATCGGTTGCAAGTTGCCACCACAGCGAGGACAATTGGATGCATGATGCTGGATTCATGCACACCTAAAGAATTGTTGGTTTCATGCATGTTAGCAACACTTGCACTGCACCTTGGCATGCGCTTTTTGCCTTGCTGGTAGCCTGGTAGTAGTGCTGCCCCATGCATGGCCCCAGACTGCCCCCCTCTTGGACATTGGATACATCCAAATGGGTGTGATTTAAATTGATTTGATTCACAGCTCTACTACGCTGGAACGTAACTACTGAGTGCGATCGTGCATTTTGGTCGCTGCTGGTGGGCGTCCTAGTTAATAATTCGACGATACTTGGTATCTCACATAAACTGTTTTCTTTGGTTAGCACGAAGGAGATGATTGAGACCTACGCATGACAAAGGGATCACACAATCGAGGATAGTAAGATTCTCTGCAAAACTATTGTTTTCTAACGAACATGTCGATTTGCAAGCTCGTTAATATTTGCACGTACTGTTGAAAGCGGTTGTTTAATTTGCATATCTGGATGTGTGCTGGATGTGCTGGTCCACGAACGCAATCATGCATTTCTTCGCTACATTTCTAGATTTTTGGGTGTGCAAAACGTTTATAGCCAGGCAGGCAGTACACCTTCAAAAACTAATGGATGGAGCATGTCCACCAGGTCAACCATATCTAGATGCACATCTGAAAGGCGGGTCCGTAACATGATGAAAACATAACATCTTCCATACGCGTTCTTGGAGAGAATCGCCGTTGCGTATATGCCAATGGTGTCACTGGCAGCAGAACAAGCACTTCCCTGTTAGCATCATGTGTGTCTCTTCGCTCTAGTTCACAGCACGGTAAAAACAATAGTTCATTACTAGGAATCTCAGTAATCAATACTGCCTGACTAATTAACTATCTGAAGCAGTAACTAAGATCTTTACAACAGGCCAAGGAGCTAACCAACCTAGTAATCAAGAAACAAGAAAAAACAGCTACAAAACATCATATAGAACTGTATTTGTTGAAACTGCATTAATCTGGCGGAGCAATGCAATCAACTCGACGATGGAAATGTGTGATGATATCATCTCCGCTACTTGCTTAAGTTAGTGTGTATATATTTTTTGGAGTAGCAGCAGTTGAAATACAGACAAGATTGGCTCGACAAAACGATTCTTTGTTTGCATAAACTAGAACTTTCTGCAGTGCTAGCAGAGTACCAAACTAGGAACATGTCATTTCTTCCTCATGGCCTCTCTTTCATATGCTGTCTCCTACCCATGTCTTTTATATACTACTTCGATTTGGCCATTTAGTCAGCACAACAGATTTGAAAATGATCCTAATCGGAGACGAATGCCTGAAGCTTCCACGGCTGACCACACACCAAAACGCGCGTATTTTAATGAACACATTCTATTTTGAAGGTCTAGATCGGCATCTTGCTTCGTCCTTGTCATTGCCTGCTCAAACCCGCAAGGGCCAGGTGGATGTGGTTCGAGGCCACTCTGTGATCTGACAAACAAAATAAGATTGTCTAGTAATATTAATTTGGTGGTTTTACTAGCTGTAAATACAAACATAGGGAAATTACCTCACAGTTTAGAGCAGATATCATAAAACATTAACTTTTTTGCAATAATCGTAAAACCATAACTATTGTGGCTAGGGTGTCACAGACCACAACTATAGTAGAGTTTTTGTAGATGCAAAAAAATTCTGGCACGTGTCTAGTGGGGTTCAAGGCGGTCTGACGGAGGCGAATCAATTTTTTTCCATGTAGCGGACCAACTATTTGGGTTTGTAGTGTTAGAAATAGTGTCAAACATCTTAATCTAAAATATTTAGATTCTGTGAAATTACTTGCCCTAAAATTTGTGATTTTATGATAATTTTATTAAAAACTTATGATTTTGTGAAATGGCCATAATATATGTGGTGTCGTGACATTCATCGTAACAAGCATTACATATTTTTGTGCGGGAAAAACCATCAATCTATTCATCATAATTTTGTGCCGTATGAGCCGCTTGTTGTGTTTTTTTGTTTTTTATCTAGGGCTTATTGAGTTGTGCTCTCAGCAGAATCCCGTCTGGACGTGCGTGTGCTACCGCGTGTGTTTGTGCGTGTATGTGCAACGTGAACCTTGTTGATTTGTTGGACCTTGTGGCTCTGGTGGTTGCTTTATACATAAAGCGGGGCGAAAGCCTTTTTCGGATAGTAGAAAGAACATCAAAACAAAAATTACATCCATGTTCATAGATCACAAGCACTGGAACGAGCGGAAGGTGCGCCACCATCTCCACCCCTCCCTCATTGGAGTCGAGCAAATCTCCTTGTAGTAGACGGTTGGAAAGTCATTGTGCTAAGACCCCCAAAGAACAGTGCACCAGAACAGCAACCGTCCTCATGAAGAGAAGCGTAGATCGTAAGGATCCAACCCATAGACACACAACGCAGACGACAAAGACCGAATCTACGAAAGATAAACACCAACCAAATCTCACGAGATCCGCCGGAGACACGTCTCCACACGCCCTTCGACGACACTGAACTCACTACCGGGGCAGGAGCAAGACAGGGAGAATCTCATTTCATCTTCAAGGAGCCGTCGCCGGCTCGCCTCCTAAGAGGATACAAACCCTAAACAAATTCTAAAAGACACCAAAAAGAGAAGCAGGAGTCCTCTAGCCGGCAAGGACCAGAATCCACCGTGCCCCTTGGCCCTAAGGCCACAGAAGGAGGTAGATCGGCGGTGGAGCCGGCGGGATACTAGGAAAACCTAATTAGGAATAGTGTCAAACATTCTAATAGAAAAATGGATCCTGTGAAACAACTTGATAATTTTTGAAGTTATGGTTTTGCGAAACCCTAGCGATAATAGTCGGGATGTAGTGATATTTGCTCCGTGTTAAGCACACTCATCGTAACAAACATGACATCTAATTAGGTTGATAAAATATTCTAAAGAGACAAAAAAAAGTAGAACAAATACTACGCACCCTCCAGACAGGTTTGACACAATGCATCTAGCACCGTTGAGTTGTCAAGTCAACCCATTTGATGCCACTGGCCTGTATTCTGTTTCCAGCCGTACTAAACTTGCACGGTACTAGCACCATTTTCCCGAGATCAACGGGGTTCGAACATTACTTAAACCTGGCTGAAACAAAACCAGCAAACCCAGCACCTAGAAAACAGGCTATACCACTATACGACCGACAGCACAACTCGACGCTTACGGTTTGCGCGGGCCAATCATCCCCCGTACCAAACGCGAGTAATATATACCACCTGAACGCATTTGGCCACGTTGAGATACGCGGCCGGCCTGACGTCCAAAGATTCGTGCCGCCCTCCGGCCCGACGCGCCGGCGACAAGATCTACACAGCACACCCTCTCTGCAACCACCGTGGCGTGCGCATCGGTCTATCGGGCGAACTCGAGCTCACCTTCCTCCAGCGAAAGTCCGCAGAGGCGATGGCCGATGGAGCAACGGGCGGCGCGACGACAGGCCACGACGCTGGGGTTCGGATGTGTCTGTTTGGTGCGTGGGAACCCCCCTGGGAATTATTTGCTCAGCTGGGCGACCAGACCAAGTGGCCTGTCATGCAGCGCGGGTGGCGCCCAACTGTCCGGGCAGCGCGGCATGCATGTGCGCGGCGCCACCCGACGTGGCCGAAGGCGGCGACCGGCTCGCCGTCGTCGCGTGCATGCACGGCGCCACGCGCGACGTACCTCGCTGGCTGGCCGGGCCGGTAGGCGACGCCCCGGCCCTGCGGACCCGCTCGATTGGTGGGAGTGTTTATGCATGCATGGTCCTGGGAAATGGTGTCGTTTGTCTCCTTTGGCGTTCTTGGCGACGCCTGCATGATCGCGCGCTCCGAACTGGCACCTGCTCCTTGTTTGGACTGATCTGCGATCGATTCCGTGGAGCGGCGAGGTCCGTTGATCAGGCATCATGTGGTTCGGAGACGGGCACGTTCATGAGGCTGGTTAGAATAGTGAACGCCGTATTATATTCCACGCACCGTACAAGTGCAAGTTTCTATGCGTATCGATAGGGTCGTGAAACGGCTTGTCATTTCTATGCATATGGAGTACGTATCTCGTAAATCGAGTGTTCTCACGACAACCTATGATGGGGCTTCTAGTCTAGTAATGCATGTCAGCTGGTTTCCATATGCACGCAAGTACTGCGAACACTATAGAGTATAGACAAGAAAGGTTCCGGACTTGCATGCATGCTTTCGAATAGGGTAATATCACCAGGAGTTATAAAACTTGCTCTGAATGTTCGGTTTGGTGTTAAAACTTTAAAAATATGGATTTATCATCACTCAACTTGCGTTCTCGTGCAAATACGGTCACAAAGTGCATATGTGGGCAATCCGCTGCCGCGTGGCAGGCCACACGTACATGGCCCACTGTCGGTGACTATTGGTGGTGGAGGCGCTAGGTGTGATATCATTTTTGTAGAAAAGAAGTGCTAGATGTGACGTCATTTTTTCAGAAAAGATTCAAGAAAAAACCGTGATGTGAGCTATCGAGCCAGCCACCAAATTCAGTCTTGTCACATGTGCTAACAACCCACACAAGGCGTCCTTGCCTTTCTAATAATGAGATGAATATTGTATTATATTAGTCAACCCAACAAATAATATATTTTTTACCATCGCAAAAAACAAATAATATACTTTTTTGCTAAGACACCCATAAGGAAAGTTTGAGGGTGAGCGAAATTTGTTGCCATTTCGAAATTCATACTTGTTCATGTGTCTAAGGAGAAATGCATAATTTTATATGTTGGCAACGACGGCTACCCGTATCCAACATTTCTTTTTCTCGATACCGATTTTTCTTAGTATGGGCCAGAAAAAACAGTTTCTGGATAATCTCAAAAATTTCAGTTTTTTCGACCGAATTTATTCAAACATTTTTTTGGCATTAAAATATATACAAGCGAACCTAGAAAAGAGCAAAGCTTATGCACGATTCCAGCGGTTAGTAATGCGCATCTACTAGGTGACCCCAGCTTGGGAGTTCAAGTAAATATCAGCTAAAATTAATGATGGAGACCATTGAAATCAATCAAGTGACCATGGGTAATACAGAAAAAGATGTGGCACCGAACTATGAGGCAGATCCTCTGATGTATGGCCCACTGCCGTTGCGCCACTGACGCATGGGCTCGGAGCCACATCAGTGGGCGTCACGGCACGTCAGAGGAGCTGTGTCCCCGAACTATGCACTGCGTTGTATGATTGTGTGCACACAAATCTTATTTGATATAGTTCTGGATGTTTAAATTCAAAAAATACATTTGAAATTTTGGCACGAGGTTTAGTGACCATCGGGATTTCTCTGAACAGAATAACAAAATATCTTCTCATATCTTGGACCAGTTTTTCAATTCGAATTTGATTTAAAACTTTATGGTTAAAAAATCTGAGATTTTCTGAAAACTGGTTTTTTCGGTCGCACCTGGAAAAACGGAATCGAGAAAAAAAGCCCAGACGTGCAGGTGAGGAGCCTACAATTAAACACAAAGCGGGGTGTATCTGTAAAAAGAACATGAACACATCACACGTAGCATTGTGTTGTTCCGGTTACTCACAGTGGCCATGGCAACGTTAGCATGCCACATAAGCATAATATGCGTCTATATATGGATGATGTCACCGTATTTGCACGCGGGGACAAATTGGATGACCACAATTCTGTATTTTTAAAGTTTTAGCACTAAACTGAACATCGAACGCAAGTTCTATGACTTTCGGTGATGTTAGCTCTTTCGAATACTATGGACAATAATGCTTCCGGGTTTGACGTTCTTCTTTAAACCCCCGTAGATTTGCATGCATGCGCGATTCTTCAAATCTCAAAGTTAAAACGTCATGTCTTCAACCAATAATGCTAAACATACAAAGAGTTACACGCAATTACACGCTGACTAGAATTTTTTCCATCTACTAACCAATCATAAACTTGTCCCCCCTGATTTTCAGGGGGGTGGGCCGCCTCGCCACCTATTGACTAATCAAATTAACTCTTTTTGTAAAAGCTTGTAACTCGTTTGTACGTGTAGCATTACTCGTTTCCAACATGATCACGTATAAAATTGGTCACTAACCGAAAGGTACATGCATGCATGAAAACTACCGTAGTACTGTTTGGACGTGTCCATGCGTCCACGCACGATTCATGTCTGGTTTTAGGGGGTGAGCCAACAGAAGATGACGGAACGATGAATGCACACAAACAAACCGCGCCCGTTCACTGAACCTACACGTATAGCAAGCTACGGCCCATGCGGCCACGTGAAGTCCGTCAACTTTGCTCCGCCGACGCGCCACGCGTACCGTCGCCCATGACGAGACGCGGCATGGCGCCGTTCCGGTGCTCCCACCTCGCGCGTCTCGCTCCCGAACTGGGGGCTACATACCGACCTACGTACATGAAAACTCTGGCAAGGCTTTTGGCCTACACGCAACTGAAAAAAGGTCAGTGACGCAAACGATGAGAGGGGATATTTCCAGAAGCTTCTGCTTCACGCTCGTATCGTGCACCCAGCTAAGCTCTTATCATTTCAACGAGAAAGGTACTTTCTCTCCGATGAGGTTTGCAAGGCCATTCATAAAACTAATGAAATTCCTAAAATATCATGGTGTGATTACCTTGCACACAATGAAGCTCCAATATAGAATTGTATGCAAAGTCCATCAGCAAAGCTCAAACGTCACTTGTTATTACAAAACTCGAATGGGTGTCGGTGAAATAGGTGGATTAAGTTCTGACCAATTACTAATTGTCTTGATTTTACAGACATGGCTCTCTTGCCTACCAAACTCGAATGGAGGTAGGAGTAGTACCAAATTCATGGATCATGCAATTCAAACTACTAAAATTGTTATTACAAAAGTCCCTTGCTGCTTGCCTACAACAGTTTTGTCATCTAACTCTAAAATTACACAAACCCTCTCAACTTCAAAAAAAAAAACTTGGTCCTCGCCGACTTAAAGGGGTTTCATTAGGCCGTGTTGGGATTTTGACACACTTTATAGCCCAACTAATAAAAAAACAAAGAAAAGAAGTTTAGGAGAATGAAAATAAACATTTGTTGACCATTTGGGAATTTATTTTAAAATGAAACCTTCGAGCCAAACCAGGAATTCAACAAATTATTGAAAAGTGTTAAAAAAGGAGGCAATGAACTCATGAATATCCATGGAAAAAAGGAAATATGGGGATTTTCTATTAACATTCTAAATTGCCTGTGATTTTCCATTGATTTTTCTATAACAGTATACATTTTATTATTTTCTATATTTCTTTCCATCATTCACATTTTTTGCAAAATACATAGATTTTTCCATTATGTTTTCTGCTTTCAAATGGAGTATGGTGTTTCTCCATTTACAAAAATAGTTTATTTTCAATTAATCTCCATATTCTTTTCATTTTCCTTCCTTTTTCAATTATTTTTTTCATTGGCTTATGCTTGATCTGACCACCGTATCCTCGGTCTATGTGCATTGAGTTGGGAGAAACCACATTTAAATTTAAGGATATGCTTATCATGTTTTATACTTTAGGAACCAAATAAACCTGGTCATAGTTCATAGAGTCTACTATATCACATCGCTAATCTCCATCGTCAGTCCTGTGGCCGGTACTAAGCAAATAATATACATGTGAAAATTGTTATACTATTTATTCTTAATCTAGTACTATGAGGAATGCCATAGACAAGAAATTAACGGAGATAGATCTTCTCTAGCACTACTGATGTGATTTCAGAAGAAAAAATGTTTTACAGCTCGAGAATTGTTCCACTTTAATCCATTGAAGGTCATGGGTTTATCAACTACCCACAATCCAAACCATAATGCTTCTTTTACTATCGGATTTTCACATTTGACAATCTATGTGAGTCGCGGCCTCGCGGGGACAATTAATCTAAAAACATTCTCTAAAGCACCCCTAATGTATTCACTTAATTTCATAAGAATGTAAAGAGTTTAAATTCGTAATTGCACAATGTGAACAAGATGTTGATGGCTCCGCAGGAAAAAAAAGTAAGATGTTTGATGGCAACCATAGAATGGTGCCAATTCATTCATTTTCGTATCTTAACACTTAAGTTATTTTTCCCATACAACCACATAACCTGGCGTGGGGTTCAACTGTGAAAAACAATAGAAGTTACTATTCAAGGACATAGAGTTATTTGAAAAGTATCTAAAAAGAGTTTTTGAAAAAACATATCCGGTCCATCAAAATAGTAGTTTGTTCTTGTATTGACCATGTGATCTTGTCAGAGTACCTTGCGAAGTTGCTATAACGGTTTTTACCTTGAGGCCTCATTCGGTTTGGAGGATTTTTATAGGAAAAACATGGGAATAAGGACTCCAGAGGAAATTTTCCTATATATGCATTCGGTTTATAGAAAATGCTTACAGGAATTTTATAGAAATACTATTCATTTCCTATGCTTTTGAAGGAAATTACACATCCACTCAAAGCTCATTTTGCGCGTAGGAACGAGGCAAGTGTCATCCTATCAAATTCCTATACTACTCCAAATTCCTGTGTTTAGATTTCCTCCAAACCGAATGAGCCTTGAAGCTCTCTCTCAAAGAATGGTGGGTCAACCCTTTCAGTAAAGAGCATCCTAGTAGAAAGCTATGGCGTACCTCACCAGATTTATTACTTGCACTATTTGGAACTAAAGAAATACCCGTGTCTTCTGGCACAAGAGCATGCTGCATTTCCATCAAATGTGAGGCTAAGCTTTGGTTAACCGGGTGCAAGAAATTGGTCTGGTTAATACCGAGAGAGTGATCTTTTTGTGTAATTCGGGCCAGTTGAGTTTGAGTGAAAAAAAACTCTATTCACTTCTTAGTTAAAGGATGAGACAAATCTTTCGCCGTCGTTTTTGGAAGACAATATCTTCAAAATTATTGGATGCTAAGTCTGGAGGTAACGAGCTGTCCGTTGGATTGTTTTCTGAATTTCTTTTCATGAAGAACGCATTGCCGTGTTTGGTTGTACGTACAACGTATTTGTGCGTTGTCCAACTTAACCGCGTGGGTAGGGTTTTGCTAGCTGGCCGGAGCTCACTGTTAACTTGATCGGAATAAATATCTTCTTCACCGGGTAGCCAATTGACTGCGCTTGCAAAGAAGAAAAGCTCCGCCGAGTCCACGGCACCACGGCATTCGCTGGCCGCCACAAACCTCCAGCCAGGCTGTGCTGCCCCCACACCCGGCTACACGACAGCGCTCCCTCTGCCTCCCCGCTCAGCCGCTCCGCTATATATACCATCGCCGTCTCCGGCAGCAACCACACCAGACACCACGCATTACATTTACATCACCACAACAACAGCGCGAACAAGAGAAGCGCAGGACAAGAACACGCGGCGACCAAGACGAAATGGGCCTGTGTGTGTCGTACGACGCGGCGGCCGACGGCCCGGCGACCGCGAGGGTGGTGCTCCCCAGCGGCGAGCTCCGGGAGTACTCGCCGCCCGCGACGGCAGCGATGGCTCTTGAGGAGGTGGGGCACCAGGAGTGGTTCCTCTGCGACGCCGACGCGATGGGGTTCGAGGGCTCCGTCGCGGCGGTGGCCAGCGGCGAGGCGCTCCTGCCGGGGCAGATCTACTTCGTGCTCCCCAGCGACATGCTGCGCCGCCGCCTCGCCCCCGGGGAGGTGGCATCGCTCGCCGTCAAGGCCAGCGCCGCCCTCGTCAAGGCCGCCACCGTGTCATCAGCCGGCAGCCGGCGCCGTCGGGGCTCCGTGGCGCCGCTCGTGTTTGAGCCGTCCGAGGAGGACTACTCGGCCGAGGATGTCTTCACCATGGCGACGTTCGCGGTGAAGCCGATGGTGGCGCAGAAACGGAGGGTGGCGTACCGAGGCGGCAGGTCGCCACCGAGGTTCTCGCCCGACTTAACCGCCATCTCCGAGAGCGAGTAGACGTGCAGCGCAGACGAGACTGCCAAAAAAGGGCATTTTTGCACATAGCCTTGCCTTGCCTGGCCGCGACTGAGGCGTTGGCCTGGCCGCTGATGCTAGATCGGACGGCGAAGATGCGGACATAGCCGCGGCACATGCTTGTGGATATGTGGAGTTAGTTTCTCGGAGTGGTATAGAAATAGTCACGTCAGAAGCATTGTATAAATATTGCACATACAGATATGTCAATATAGTGTAAATATTGCGCCCGTGAAAAAATATACTCCTTCCATCCGAAAATAAGTGTCTGGATTTTATACTAACTTTTGGAGCAGTAATCTTCCAAGTTACAAGCCAATGATCAGGGAGGATGGCGCAGTAGAACACAAGAATGCAAACATAGGAGAAACTAATTTTGTTAACTAAAATAAATAAGAAAGTAGGCGCAGTAGAACACAAGAATGCAAACATAGGAGAAACTAATTTTGTTAACTAAAATAAATAAGAAAGTAAGTGTGCGAAAAATATTGAAAATGGAAGATAGTGTTTGATGTGCCGCTAGTTTTGTCTGAATGAATTTGCTTGAAATTGTGTGAAGACATATATGCACACCAACCTTGGAGAAGATGTTTTTTTTTTGAAACGGGCAAAAAAGCTTTTGCCTTATATTGATATAGGAGAAGCAAACGGGGGTATGGCAAGAGCCAAAAACAACAAAAAAACGAGGAAGGGGGCGACCACCGCCCCCGACATAGGGGGAAGAGGATCAGCCTACAAGTTCCGCCAGATTTTTAGCACCGGCTAGGATCCAGTCCTTCCCCTCTTCCCTAATCTTATGCATGACAACCGATGGCAGGGAGGACTTGTTGTTGAAAACTCGTTCGTTCCTCTCTTTCCAGATCTCCCAAGTGATGAGCGTGATAGCTGAGCGCAAGCCATTTGGGGAGGAGGTGGTGGATTTCGAAACGGCCAACCAAAAGTCCACGACTTTAGGCCTACCCTCCCCGATGCTGCTGATGAGGTCTGGACAAGACAGCCAAGAGGCCGCGGCCGTCCAGATACGTCTGGAGAAGCGGCACTCGAAAAGAATGTGCCGTGCCGTCTCAGGGGAGGTACGGCAGAGCTGACAAGTAGGTTGGTGCGGCCATCCGCGTTTCGCCAAGCGATCGACGGTCCATAAACGGTTCTGGACAGCGAGCCAGGCGAAGAAACGACACTTTGGAGGGGCCCAGGTCTTCCACACGATGTTCCCGAACTGGCAGGGCAAAGAGGCAAGGAACTGGACCTTGTAGGCGGAGGTGGCCGAGTAGCACCCATTAGGGGTCAAGGACCAGGTAATGGAGTCCTCAGTGTCAGGATGAAGCTGGATATCCGACAAGAGCTCCCAGAGGCGGACGTATTGTTCCATGTGATCGGCCGTGAACACATCCACCGCTATGTCCGAGATCCAGTTGTTATCAGCGAGAGCGTCCTGGACCGTCCGATTCTTCCTCTTGGAAGCCTTGAAAATTAGGGGAGCCGGGTCTTTTGGCGGGGCACCATTGAGCCATGAAGACGACCAGAAGGAGGCCTTGGCGCCGTTTCCGATGGTGACGCGAGTAGCCGCATTGAAGAGGTCAAGGTCGAAGGCGTCGTTGGGTGTTTCAGAGCCCACCCATGACTTCTCAGGAGCCTTCCACTCATACCATAACCAGCGAAGCCTCAGGGCCCGGGAGAACCTCTCCAGGTCCAGAACCCCCAAACCACCGAGCTCCTTGGGGCGGCAGACCTTTTGCCAGTTGACTTTGCATTTCCCTCCACTAACCGCCTCCTTACAGGCCCAGAGCATGCCACGACTGATCTTCGCAAAGGCCCTGAGGATGCCTTTGTCAGCCTTTAAAGCCGTCAGCAGGAAGATTGGCATGGAGGAGAGCACGGACTTAACCAGAGCAGTGCAGCCGGCACGGTTCAGGAACTTTCCTTTCCACGGGCTAAGACGAGCCACCGCTTTGTCTATGTAGGGTTGAAGGTCCACACGTCTAAGTCTTCCGAGGGAGAGGGGCAACCCCAGATACTTAATGGGGAAGGGGGTTGTAGTCGCTGGGAAGTTCGCCAGAATCTCCTCCAAGTTAATGTTGGCGCATTGGATGGGGGCGATGGAGCTCTTGGGAGAAGATGTTTTGATATTTGCTACAACATCTATTGTATATTCTTCCATGCACATACAACATCTATTCATGGAAAATAACCAGGCTCGTGAACTCTTCAATAATATTTGAAAAAGAATTAGCAGACTCAAGCACAAGATAAATTTTCTTCTAGCCCATCCTTCATGACATAATAAATACTAGAGCTACGCTCAAAAGGAAAGGATTTTTTATGAATGACTACACTTGTACTCTCTATAACCAAGCCACCGAGGAGACGACCCACCATTTTCTACAGGATTGTGATTTTGATTGGGAATGGTGGAACTCAATTAACTCAAAAAAAGGGGGTCATTTTTGCTTACAGTGACTCCCTACTCAGAGTTCTCACCCATGAAAAGCTCCTAAACCCCTTGGCATGGACATCCTCATTCTCTGATGTTGGAATTTTTGGATCTAAAGAAATGGAAAGATCTTTAGAAGTTTACAATCTTCATTGGAATCTTGGAAGCTTACCCATACTTATATATAGGAAATTGCTGTTTGTTTTACCGTTTGTGGTTAAATTACATCTGCATCATACTTATTTGCATGAATTTCATCTGCTTCTTTAAATCCGCTCTGAATTGTATGCGGGCACAGTTGGATGGCCGGCTCCCGCGTCTCTGTCCAAGGACTGGCCTCCCCTGTCGGCGGACGGATGCGGTAGAAAATTGGCCGGGTCATCGTCGAAGATACCCTAACTCTATCAAAGAGCCACACAAGCTTGTCGTCTACCTGTAAACTTGAACGCATGATGGAGGCCATGGTACTACGAGAGAGTGAAATAAACACGTGGTTTTTCTTTCCACTGAAGAAAATGCCATATCTGTCGCGCTGCATCCGGCCCCGGCTCCGGTCCCCTCTGTCCCTCTCGCACGGTGGCCACCCCATTTGCTGGCCGGCTTTCCAGCCTGGGAGCCGTCCTTGCATTTGCATTCCGCCAAGCAATATCACATATCTGTTGCAACCACAGCAAGGACGATTGGATTGGATTGGATTGGATGAATGATGTTGGATCGATCATTCATGCACACCTAGAAAACAATGCTGCTTTGATGCATGTTGCAACACTTGCGCTGCACTTTTTTGCATGTGGTGCTCCGTACCGTCTTTATCCTGATCTCATAGTATGTTGGATGCATCCAAATACCAAATGGGTGTTCGGATCGATTCGCATCACAGCTCCGTTCCGCTGGAACGTAACCACCACCAACGATCGTGCAGTCAGTCTATGCTGGCGTGCGTATCTGCTACTTCGATGATAGTTGGTATCTCACCTAAGCTATTTATTCGATTAGCACGAAGGAAATGATTGAGACCTACGCATGACAAAGGGATCGCACAATCAAGGATAGTAAGATCCACTACAAACTATTTCTTTTTCTTTCTAACCAACAGATTTGCAAGCTCGTTCTATAGATAGTTAACCAGCACTGTTTTTGGTTCCTTGGCATTATTGGACAGTACAGCTGAAGGGCACCCGAAGGTTGTTCACTTGCAAATTTGGATGTGCGCTGGACGTGCTCGTCCACGGATGCAATCATGCAGTTTACGGCCTTCTAGATTTTCCGTGTGCAAAACGTTTTATACTCCAACCAGGGACACGTACAGTATACACCTTCAAAACTAATGGATGGAGAAGGTCCATGAGGTCAACCACATCTAGATGCAACTGAGACGAGGGTCCGAAACATAATGAAAACAGAGCGGGCACAATCGTGAACACGCGTTCTTGGAGAAATCGTCGCTGCGTATATGCCAATTGTGTCACTGGCGGCACTACTTCCCTGTTAGCATCAGGGGTGTGTCTTTGCCCTTGGAGTATGCTATGTTACCTGAGCAAGAGTTCATTAGTACTCTAGGAATCTCACTAATAAAATACTCCTGCCTCGGTCATTTAACTATCTGAAGCAGTGACTAAGATCTTTACTATAGGACAGGGAACCAACCAACCTAGTAACCAAGAAAGAAGAAGATCAGCTAAAATAACAGGATATAGAACTGTAGTTGTTCAAACTTCAAACTGTATTAATTTGGGGGAAATGTGTGACAGTATCACCTCGCCTACTTGCTTATGTTAGTGTAGTATTTTTTTTAGGATCAGTTAGTGTAGTATTCAGTTCAAATACAAACAAGATTGGCTCGACAAAATGATTCTTTGTTTCCATAAATTATAATCTTTTGCAGTGTTAGCAGAGTGGCAAACTAGAAACACGTAATTGCATCGTCCTTGTCATTGCTTGCTCAAATCGACAAGCGGCCGGTCACTGCCTGCTAGCTTAGAAAAAATCAGCCATCGCAATTTTTATTTAAATTTTTTCAACAAATCAAAAGGTTGTTCGTAGATTTCAGAGAATAATGTGAATTTAAAACTATGAATTTGAAAATGTTCACGGATTTCAAACAATGTTCATGAATTTTTTAAAAAGGTTCACAAATTAAAATATGTCATACTTTAAAAATATTCACAATTTTTTTAAAGAATACATGAATTTCATAAAGAAAACACATATTTTTAAAGTGTTCACGTATTTTATTTTTCAGGAATTTCAATAAATATACATGAATCCATATATATAAATTAAAATATAGAAGAATTAAAAGGACACATGAAAAGATGTAAAAATGGGGAAAATCCAAAAGAAAACTATAAAAACTGATACTAAAACACGGGAAAAAAGGAAAAGAAAAACTAAGGAATACCTTCTCAAAAAGGGAAAATAGGTGTGCGTTTCTCTCAACCAACGACGTGCGCCCTTACAGGCAGGGCCAAGAGGCTCGAAATCTAGGGTGCTTAGTATCTTAAATAGATGTTAGATCAAATATCATAAACCATAACTGCTTGTGGGTAGGGTGTCACAAAACAACAACTAGTAGCTTTTTCATCAGAAAACCATGACTTGTGGGTAAATTTGTCACATCACTCAAATCTTTCATATTAATTTGTTTGTGTTTTAATTTTGTTTCTAACACTCTGGATCCACCAACAAGCCGCCACATTGCAAAGATTGGCTTCTTCTGGGTTTTTTGTTTGGATACACTGAATCCGTACAAACCAAAAAGTTTTATTGAATGACAGAAAGAACATTTCTACCAAAAAAAATTGGAAAATGTCCGGAATGCTGTCTAAAGTGCAATTAAACTATGTCCAATTTTTCGCTCAATATTAAAGTGCCAAAAAAAATTCTAAAGAAAATGCAGTATATCGACAAATTTGTATTTTATATTTTGGGAAATTTTCAACTCGTTCAGCTTAACAAATTGATGAAACTTCAACTTTTCTTTTTTGAACTACAATTATGGCTCACATTGTGCCCCAAACTAAAATTACCAATAAAAAGCTAAGAAAATAAATCTTGAAGACGACACTGAAATAAGCATTCTGGCAAACTGTGAAACTCATTTGGATCAACCACCATTTTTCCGAGATGAACGGGGCTGGAACATTTCTTAAACCACGCTGAAACAAAACCAGCAACGGATGCCGAACCCAGCATCCTAGATAACATTGCCATATATACCACTAATACAATTGACAATGCAACCGTCGATTTGCGTGGGCTAATCATCCCCCGTACCAAAACGCGATTATTATACACCCTGAGCGCGTATGCCCACGTTGAGATCCGCGGCCGGACTGCCGCCCAAAGATTCCCGCTGCCGCCCTCCGGCCCGACGCTCCGGCGACAAGATCTACCACGCTTCTCTGCAACCACCGTGGCGTGTGCATCGGTCTATCGGTCGAACTCACCTTCCTCCAGCGAACATTCGAGGAAGCTGTGCTCTGCTGAGGCGAAGGCGCTAGCCGGAGCAACGGGCGGCGCGACAGGCCACGAGGATCGGGATGACGGGATCGGATGTGTCGGTTTGGTGCGTGGGAAAACCCCTGGGGATTATTGGCCCGGCCGGGCAGACAAGACCAAGTGCCCCGCCGCGCAGCGCCCGGGCATGTGCGCGGCGCCACCCGACGTGGCCCATGGCGGCTAGCGGCTCGTCGTCGTCGCGCGCATGCACGGCGCCACGCGGGACGTACCTCGCTGGCTGCCCGGGCCGCTAGGCGACGCCCCGGCCCTGCGGACCCGCTCTATTGGTGGGAGTGTTCACGCATGCATGGCCCTGGGAAATGGTGTCGTTTGTCTCCTTCGGCGTTCTTGGCGACCCATGCTTGGTTTCGCTCCTGGCAAGCACCTGGTTCTTGTTTGGACTGACCTCCGAAACTAGGATCGATCTCGTGGGGAGGAGAGGGCCGTTGATCGTGTGATGAGTGGTGGTGCAATCCTGTGGTTAATAGACGGGCACGACCGCGGGAATGGTTAGAACAGTGAAACGCCGTACTCTATTCCACCCACGGTACAAAATGCAAGTTTCTAGGCATAATGGATTAATGGATATATAGGGTCATAAAACGGGTTGTTGTTTCTAAGTACACGACAACCTTTGATGGGGCTTCTATGTGTTAGCTGGTTTCCATGTGCACACAAGCTTGACAAGAAAAGTTCCGGGATGGGCATGCATGCTTCCATATCCAAATAGGAAAGTGGAGTAGTATTCAAAATTGATTTTGAAAAAGCCTATGACAAGGTTAAATGGTCTTTTCTCCAACAGGCCCTAAGGATGAAAGGTTTCTCTGAAAAATGGTGCAAGTGGATCCAAAATTTTGTAACTGGAGGTAGTGTGGCCATCAAAGTCAATGATGATGTAGGTCATTACTTCCAGACAAAAAAAGGACTACGGCAGGGTGACCCCATGTCCCCAATGTTATTTAACATTGTGGCTGACATGTTGGCTATTCTGATTGAGCGCGCCAAGCAGGACGGGCAAATTGCTGGGGTAGTGCCACACCTTGTGGATGGTGGCCTCTCTATTCTGCAATATGCTGATGACACAATACTTTTTATGGAACATGACCTGGACAAGGCTCGAAACATGAAACTCCTGTTGTCAGCGTTTGAGCAAATGTCAGGTCTTAAAATTAACTTCCATAAAAGCGAAGTGTTCTGCTTTGGAGAAGCCGTGGAGGCAGCGGCCGATTACGCGGACCTGTTTGGTTGCGCACTTGGCCAATTCCCGATCAAATATCTGGGAATACCTAGTCATTATCGACGTCTCACCATTGCGGAGTGGAAGTATGTAGAGGAGCGGCTAGAGAAACGGTTGAGCAGTTGGAAAGGCAAGTTGCTCTCAGTTGGAGGACGACTGGTTTTGATAAACTCTGTCCTCACAAATATGGTTCTCTATATGCTTTCTTTCTTCCAACTCCCAAAAGGGGTCTTGCAAAGATTGGACTATTTTAGGTCTAGATTCTTTTGGCAAGGAGATGGTGAAAAGAAAAAATACCGGCTGACCAAATGGAGCGTGGTTTGTAGGCCGAAAGACCAAGGTGGCCTTGGAATTCATGACCTGCAGGTCAAGAATGAGGCCCTACTTAGTAAATGGTTGTTCAAACTTCTTACTGAGGATGGTGTTTGGCAAACCATGCTGCGCAACAAGTATCTAGGCCAAAAGGCGGTGTCTCAGGCATATTGGAAACCTGGCGACTCACACTTTTGGGCTGGCCTAATGGCAGCAAAGAAACAACTCTTTCGCTTTGGGTCTTTCGCGATAAAGGACGGGTCAGAGATTCGTTTCTGGGAAGACATCTGGCTAGGCAATGCCAGTCTCCGAGAACAATATCCAGCCTTGTACAACATTACTCGCGATAAGAACAATACTATTGCGCAGGTGCTCAGCTCATCCCCGCCGAATATTTCATTCAGGTGGGATTTGGTTGGCGCCCGACTTATGTCATGGCATAATCTGTTATCCCGTCTGGATCTGATTAACCTGACGCAAGGGCGTGATGTGTTTCGCTGGAACCTTACTACATCAGGGTCTTTCACGGTAGACTCTATGTATCGTGCGCTCACGCATTCTGAGGTACCGGAGAGCAATAACAAGAAAATCTGGAAGGCAAAGATTCCACTAAAAGTTAAAATATTCATGTGGTATCTTCGTAGAGGTGTTGTGCTAATCAAAGACAACCTTGCACGACGCAACTGGCCAGGAAGTAAGAAGTGTTGTTTTTGTACTCTTGACGAGACAATCAAACACCTTTTTTTTCAATGCAAGTTTGCGCGTTCTACGTGGTCATTCATCCAAATAGCGTCAAATTTGTATCCGCCCACAAGTGTTGCCAATATTTTTGGTCATTGGTTGGATGGTATTTCAAATAGATTCAAAACGCTAATAAGGGTGGGAGCGTACGCCTTACTATGGTCGCTTTGGCTATGTAGAAACGATTTGGTTTTTAATGACAAAAATGCTTCTCCTCTGCAGGTTATTTTCCGTTGTACGCACTCGCTTCGTATGTGGTCTATGCTACAACGTGCGGAGTACCTACCGCTATTCAAGGCGGTGTGTACGCGATTGGAGCAGGTGGCTATGGAGGTTTTTACCCAACATGGGTGGCAGCATAATCTCCGGATCGGTCCACCAACCGTTTCGACATAGGCATAGTGTCGGTCTATAGGACTCTACTGTTGCCGAATTGTCGGGTTTTTTTTCTTGTCAGCTTTTTTTTTTGTTTGGCTGTGTGCATCCTAGTTATGCAGAGGACGGGTGGTACTTTAAGTGCTTTGTATCGCTTGATGCTACATTTTGAGATAATAAAAACGCCCTTTATCGAAAAAAATATCCAAATAGGAAATACTAGGACCTACGAAAAGTTTTTACACTGGAACTTGGAGTATGTTTCTGTGGTCGGAAGTTGTTCTTTACACTGAAACTCCGGTAGATTTTCCATGCGTCCATGTGCAGCTCTTCAAATCTCAAGGTTAAAACTTGACGTCAGATTACTCTTATATCGAGCATTCTCATATGATCTTGTATTACCGTCCCGCGTTAAAAATTTTGCACCAAACGGAAGGACATGCATGCAGAATTGGGCGGAGCAAGTTTTTCATCCCCAACCTCTTCCTTGGCGTGGGCGGAGTAGAGTCGCCTTCTAGTGAACCGGAATCGATGCATGCGGTGGCGACGTTGGCAAGGTTGGGCCGCGTTGACGGGAAGGGGTGGCGCCCTGGGCGGGAGTAAGGAGTGGCCGAAATTATCCTGAGAAGTGGCACCGGTGAAGTACAAAAATGAGAGACTTGGGTTGCTTTTTGAGACATCTCCTTAATTTTTTGCTCCTGTGTACATTAAGAGTTCAGCTAGGTACAATTAACTACTCGTTTTACTCCTCTAAAACTAGTCACAATGGGTAATAATATAGGCTAGTAACATGTTGTAGACTCATTTTATTTTGGTACGTGTGATGTTACAGTAACTAACTATGTTACCACATGCCTCTATTTCCTTATTAAATACTCTCCACATCATCTATTTTACCTAAAGATGTGTGATGTTATCACCTCCCACTATGGGTAGTCTAAGACTAGCCACAGTGGAGAGTAACATAAATTGGTAACATATACATATCCCTAGACTATATTACTACCTTCATAATGGATATTAACTTAAGTGTGGTAACATGCAAAGATTCATTGATTAGGTTATAGACTCATATTGCATTGGGACATGTGATGTTACAGTAACTAGCTAAGAGGGTGTTTGTTTCCAGGGACTTATTGGTCTAGGGACTTAAATAAGTCCCTATAAGTCCCATCTAAACCAAACATGAGAGACTTATAGGGACTTAAAGTGGGCATTCGGGACTTATGAAATAAGACTCTCAAGGAGGGACTTATAGGGACTTATAGTTGTAATATGGTCTTATAGAGACTTATAAGTCCTAGGAACCAAACAGGTAGGGACTTTTTAGAGACTTGGGACTTATAAGTTGGGACTAAAAAAAGTCTTAGGACTTACGAACCAAACAGGGCCTAAGTTACTACAATTACTTCTCCTCATTAACTCATTGCCACATAAGCAAATTTGCTGAGTTAGACTCGATGTTACTGCTGAAGTTACTTTCATTGTGGCTAGTCTAAAGGTTTTTAAAGAATCGGCCAGAGAGAGTCATCTTTGTAAAACCAAGACAATGAGTAATTGGTTATCCATATTTCACACATTTTTTTACTTTTGAGCTTTTCTGACAGGCTTGCATACAACTTTTTATTAAAGTTCATTGTAATCACAACCTAATATTTTGGAATTTCATTAGTTTCGTAAATGTCTTCTCAAACCTCGACGGAGAGAAAGTACCTTTCTTGTTGAAACGATAAGAAGAGCGCTTAGCTGCGTGCACGATACGGGCGTGAAGCCAAAGTTTCTGGAATATCTTCTCATCGTTTGCGTCACTGACCTTTTTTCAGTTGCGTGTAGTCCAGAAGCTTTGCCAAAGTTTCATGTACGTAGGTACGTAGCCCCCTGTTCGGGAGCGAGACGCGCGAGGCGGGAGCGTCATCGCCGGAGCGGCGCCATGCCGCGTCTCGTCATGGGCGACGGTACGCGTGGCGCGCCCGGCGGCGCAAAGTTCACGGACTTCACGTGGCCGGCCGCATGGGCCGTATGTAGCTTGCTAGATAGTCCACGGCTCCATGCCATTCACTGGCCGCAACAAACCTCCAGCCAGGCTGTGCTGCTCCCACTCCCGGCTACACGACAATGCTCCCTCTGCCTCCCCGCTGCGTCTCCGTCAGCCGCTCCGCTATATATACCATCGCCGTCTCCGGCAGCAAGCACACCACGCATTACATTACCGCAAAAACAGCGTCAGCGCGAACAAGAGAAGCGCAGGACAAGAAGCTAGCAGCAGCAGCAGCAGCAGCACACAGGCGGCGACCAAGACGAAATGGGCCTGTGTGTGTCGTACGACGCGGCGGCCGACGGCCCGGCGACCGCGAGGGTGGTGCTCCCCAGCGGCGAGCTCAGGGAGTACTCGCCGCCCGCAACAGCCGCGCTGGCGCTGGAGGAGGTGGCCCATCAGGGGTGGTTCCTGTGCGACGCCGACAGGATGGGGTTCGCGGGCTCCGTCGCGGCGATGGCCGCCGGTGAGCAGCTCCAGCCGGGGCAGATCTACTTCGTGCTCCCCGCAGAGATGCTGCGACGCTGCCTCACCGGCGAGGAGGTGGCCTCGCTTGCCGTCAAGGCCAGCGCCGCCCTCGTCAAGGCCGCCACCGCCTCGTCTGCCGGCGGCCGGCGCCGGCGGGGCTCGGTGACGCCGCTCGTGTTTGCACCATCCGAGGAGGACTACTCGAACGAAACCTTGGCGAAATTTGCAGTGAAGCCGGCGGTGCCGCAGAAGCGGAGGGTGGCCTACCGAGGCGGGAGGTCGCCGCCGCGGTTCTCGCCCGACTTAACCGCCATTTTGGAGAGCGAGTAGAGGTGCAGGGCACACGAGACTGACAGTAAAAAAAGGGCGCATTTTTGCACATAGCCCTGCGCCGAGTAGCCGCGAGAGGTGCGTGGTTTCGGCCGCTGATGTTAGATCGGACGGCGGAGATTGACGCGGCAAATGATTGTCAAGTTGGGTGGTAGAAGCAGTCGCGTTTCACTGTTTTGGGCGTTGTTAATTTAGACGTCAGAGAAACAGGAGGGAATGCACATACAGACATGTAAATGTGAATACTGTATAAATGCTTAGTTACTGGCCTTAAGTCCACTGTTCGTGCCCTTATTTTTAAATTTGCTCCGCCGAACCAGTAAATCAGAGGCCGGTGCGAAAGTTTTAAAAAGAGCCCAACTCTTGGAAAAAGCTATAATGTTTTTACTTGATAATCATATTTTTTTTCTTAAAGAAGAACAAAGTTACTAACACACCCGTACAAAGAAAGAGAACTACAATCAATTTCTTGGGTGTGCCAAAATATTTTTCCTCATGCATCCGTTGGCGACACGCCGTGAGCAAAGCTCGATGCTGTCTTTGGGCTTTCGCTTCAGTGGAGCAAACTTGTTTAAACCTAGGAGCTTGTAGAGGCAATGGCTGGAAAGTCGTCAGACAGAAGACGCGAGACTGATGAAGTATGTGACCAAGATGTCACATTTAATAAAATAACTGAGTAGTGAAGTTTAACTCGGTGGCCTAAAACTAAACGATTTTGGCAAAGAAAAAGAAAGTTAAGTTCAACAAATCGGTAAGAAACGGCAATATTTTAGAGGAGGAAATATATTCCTCTAAAAGATACTCAGTCGTATCCTTCTCTAAATTATAGGGGATTGTTACACATGCATTTAGTTTCTTAGAGTGCTGGGTGAGGTGGCTGCTGGCCGTGGTAGAAATAGTCTCGTCTTCGGGGACTGTTAATTTAAACGCCATAAACACGAGGAAATGCACGTATAGATGAATGTATTGTGAATATTGCACCCGCAGAAAATGTAGATAATGTAGAAATTATGTGGAATACGTATGCTCGTTTACTGGTCTGAACTCCATTGCTCATGCCCTCATTTTTAGGTTTGCCTCCTGCAGGAGTAATCTTCCAAGTTAGAAGCCAATGATCACAAAGGATGGCCCATTAGAGCTCAAGAATGCAAACATAGGAGAAACTAATTTTGTTACACTAAAATAAATAAGACAATGTGCGAAAAAGATTGGAAATGGAAGATAATGTTTGATAAGCGGTTATTTGTGTATGAGTGAATTTGATTGAAATTGCTTTAAGACATATGTACACCAACCCTGGCAAAGATATTTAGAAATTCTCTACGACATCTATTTCACATTCTTCCATGCACATGTACAAGTTTCTTATGGGAAATAACCAGAATCCTAAACTCTTCAGCAAAATTTGAAAAATAGTTAGCGGACTTAAGCACAAGGAGAGGATTTTCCATGAATGAATACTCGTGCTATGGTCAAAAGGAAAGGATTTTCCATGAATGGCTATAGTTGCATTCTCTGTAACCAAGCCACCGAGGTGACGACACACCATTTTCTATGGGATTGTGATTTTGCTTAGGAATATAGGAACTCATTATTGGACTGGACAGCTGATGGACAACCTTCGTTTTTTTTAAGTTGTTTGGATTGCTTATCACATGCATGTGTCACGTGGTGACAACCTTCGGTTGTTGTTCACTTGCAAATTTGGATGTGTGCTGGACGTGCTTGTTCACGGATGCAATCATGCATTTCTAGATTTTCGGTGTGCAAAACGTTTATAACCAAGGCCAATCGTACACCTTCAAAAACTAATCGATGGAGCATTTCATTGAGGTCAACAACATCTAGATGCTTCCCGCAAAACAAAACAAAAAGCATCTATCCTAAAAAAATAATCTAGATGCATCTGCAACGCCGGTCTGAAACATAATGAAAACATAGCAGGCACAAATCACAATCGTTCCTACGCGTTCTTGGAAAAATCGTCGGTGCGTATATGCCAATTGTGTCACTGCTGCCAGCAGTGCCTTCCTGTTAGCATCAGGCGTGTGCGTGTTTAGTCCACAGCACGGTAAAAAAACCAGTATGTTACGAGAGCAAGAGTTCATTAGTAGGAATCTCAGAAATAAAATACTGCTTAGCTGGCTAATTAAACTATCCGAAGCAGTGACTAAGATCTTTACAACAGGGCAACGAGCCAACCAACCTAGTAAGCAAGAAAGAAGAAACAGCTAAAAAAACAGGATATAGAACTGCAGTTGTTGAAATTGTATTAATTTGGCGGAGCACTGCAATCAACTCAACGATACAAATGTGTGACGATATCACCTCGGCCACTTGGTTAAGTTATAGTATTTGATTTTAATACAATCAAGATTGGCTTGACAAAAGGATTCTTTGTTTTCATAAACTAGAGCCTTCTGCAGTGTTAGCATAGTACCAAACCAGGAACATGTCATCTCTTCCTCGTGGCATCTCATCCGTATGGTGTCCCGACCTGTGCACTCATTTTATATACTACTTCGAGTTGGCTATTTCGTCAGCACCACAGATTTGCAAATGATCCGAATCAGAGACGAATGCCCGAAGCTTCCTGGGCTGACCACACACTGAAACGGGTGTATTTTAACGAACACATCCTATTTTGAAGATCTAGATCGGCATGCTGCCTCGTCCTTGTCATTGCATCCTCAAACCCGCAAGGGGGCGGTGGATGTGGGTCGAGGCCACTCGCCCACTCCGTGTCTCTGGAAGAAACAATATAAGATTGTCAAGCAATATTTGTTGGTTTTACTAGCTGTATATACGATCTTGGGGCAATTGTCATACGTGTTAGAGCAAATATCATAAAACCTTGACTTTCTTTTTGTGATAATCATAAACCACAAATACTAGAGTTTTATAAAAAAAATCAATCTTTGTCTCATAGAGCTCAAACTTCCACGTTATGATGTTTGAGTTTTTAACATTGTTTCTGCTTCAGACCCACAAGTCAGCCGCCACGTGGAAAAAGGTAACTTCACCCAGTTTATTTTTTGCGGACTGCCTTGAGCTCATCACACCTAAAATGTTTTCTTGAATCCATAGAATAATTCTACAAAAATTGCACAAAAAGACTAAAATTTTGTCCAAATTTTACTGCAAATTCAAAATACCCTGAAAATTCTGGAAAAAAAATCCTAACAACCTTGGATTGAGCATTCTGGAAAATTTTCAAGTCATGTAGCTCAACAAATCGAGAGAAATTTTAGTTTTTCTTTTTGAACTATAGTTTTGGCTAAATTTTGACCTAAAACTAAAATTGTGGATGAAAATTTGAAAAATTCTAAAAAGATCGACAACATTGGACCGAGCATTCAAATTTCCAACTCATTCGGCTTACCAAACTAACATAAACTTCCTAGATACAATTTTCGCTCATAATTGGCCCAAAATTCAAAGTAGCAATAATTTTTTTCTGGCACGGGTCCGGTCGTGTTCAATGTGGTCCGCCCGAGGCGAGATCAATCTTTTTCCGTGTGGCGGACCAACTAGTGGGTCTTTAGTGTTAGAAATAGTGTCAAACATCCTAATCTAAAAAGATTTTAATTTTTTGAAATAACTTTCCTAAAATTTCTGTTTTATGATAATTTTGTAAAAGTTATTTATTTTAAACGGGGGCAAAAGATTTACCCCACCCATTAATTCAGAAGGAGAATATAGGCGTTAGAGTGCTAGGGACCCAATTTTTCGTGCCCGTAACCTTAGCCATAATAGTTGTGGTGTCATGATATTTGTTCGACATGTTAAATACATTCATCATAACAAATATTACTTTTAACTAAGTTGATAAATATTCCAAAGGACAAGAAAAATTGGGATTGGCTAGATGCCAGGTGATTGAAAATCCAATTTGTGATAGTCGATTCGCTGTGAGCCGTCGGATACAAGATGGATGACCAAATCAGATTCTTCAACCACCAAAATGGTTCATTGTTCATCTTCTTCAATCTTGAACCGCCGATCTACCACTGGCCTAACCGCCTGCTGCCGCTACCCACGGCCAGCGGCGCTCCCTCGCTAGTCTTGTCGCCCCACCTTCCCCGTAACCGCCGCACACTACCGTGCTGCTGGCGCCCCTAGCCATCCCTCTAACCCCGACCATGAACCATTTCTTCTGGCGAACCTGCAACCTCACGTCCAACACCCCTAAAATAGATAATAGATCGCGTGCCACCCTAGGATAGATAGTGGGGTCGCCTGCCACCCTAAGATAGACCCAAAGGGCTTCTCCGGCGAGTCGGTGACTGCTTCTTCCTTCTCACCGGCGGCTTCTTAATTTCTTCCAAAATCAACTGACCCAAAAAACTATTTTCAAGCGACTTACAAGTAGCTATTGTGAAAAAGTTTAGAAGAGATTTCGACCTGAGGGTTGACACAATGCATCGAGTACCGTTGAGTAGTCAAGTCAACCCATTTGGTGCCAGTGGCCTCTATTCTGTTTCCAAACATTACTTAAACCTGGCTGAAACAAAACCAGCAAACCCAGCACCCAGAACCATGCTATACCACTAATACGATCGACAGTACAACTCGACGCTTACGGTGCACGGACGGTCGCGAGGGCCAATCATCCCCGTACCAAACGCACGAACGCATATGGCCTCGTCCAGATCCGCAGCCGGCCTGCCGTCAAAAGGTTCGCCCTGCCGCCCTCAGGCCGGCGACAAGATCTATACCACCGTGGCGTGTGCATCGGGCGAAGTCGATTCCGCCTTCCTCCAGCGAAAGTTCAAGGAAGATCTGCTCTGCCGATCGGCGAAGACGCGAGCCGGAGCAACGGACAGGTCTCGAGGCTCGGGATCGCATGTGTCGGTTTGGTGCGTGGGAAACCCCTCGGAATTATTGGCCCATGCCGGGCGACCAGACCAAGTAGCCCGTCGTGCAGCGCGGGTGGCGCCCCACTGCCCGGGCAGCGCGGCGTGCATGTGCCGTGTGCGCTGTCCCACCCGACGTGGCCGAAGCAGGGGTCGGCTCGTCGTCGTCGCGCGCATGCACGGCGCCACGCGGGACGTACCTCGCTGGCTGGCCGGGCCGGTAGGCGACGCCCCGGCCCTGCGGACCCGCTCCATTGCTGGGAGTGTTCATGCATGCATGGTCCTGGAAATTGGTGTCGTTTGTCTCCTTTGACGTTGTTGGCGACCATTATTTCATGATCTTGCGCGCTCCCAGCAAGCACCTGGTTCTTGTTTGGACTGACCTCCGAAACTAGGATCGATCTCGTGGAGAGGAGGGGGCCGTTGATCGTGTGATGAGTGGTGGTGCCATCCTGTGGTTAGTAGACGGGTACGACCGCGGGAATGGTTAGAATAGTGAAACGCCTTACAACAATGCAATTTTCTAGGTTCCCTAAAAAAATCCCTCAAAAACAAAAATGCAATTTTCTAGGCATATGGATAGGGTCCTAAAACTGCTTGTCGTTTTCTGGGTATAATTTTTTTTAAAGATCCAGCGTTGCTGGCTTTTTATTGGCTTAGCAGAAGGGACAGTTTACAAAAAGGTGATCAAGCGATCAGGGACTGAAAACGCGGTAAGAGTGGGCACGTAGGCCGCACGCCACCTCCTCTGAAGAAACAGAAAAAGAAAACAGACATGGGTTTATTCCTCATGTAACATCCCCGAACGGGGCCTCTATGCCGCTGGCTCCGGCGAGCCGCCATTGCTTGATGTCTCTCCGGCGGGCTGCAAGGATGTCACGCCAACTCGACGATTTTTCTCTAAATGTGCAGCTATTACGCTTCTGCCAGATTTGCCAGGCCAGCAGCGCGATCATTGACCTGATGCCCTTTCTGTCGTGGGATGTCGTGGTATTGACGATCGCGTTTTCCGGGTATATTGGGAATCGAGTGTTTTCTGATATGACACACGACAACGGACAACCTATGATGGGTCTTCTAGTAATGCATGATAGCTGGTTTCCATATGCACACAAGTAGTCACTAGTAGAAAACAGGGCTTTGATGCAGGCCGGGTCAGCCCATTAGTCCCGGTTCAGTCCAGAACCGGGACCAATGGAGGCACTGGACCCGGTTCGTGAGCCCAGGGGGCCGGCCGGACTACGTGGGCCATTGGTCCCGGTTCATCTGGACCTTTTGGTCCTGGTTGGTGGGACGAACCGGGACCAATGGGGTGCCTATATATACCCCCTCGCGTAAGAGCAGAGCACACTGCTCTGTTTTTTCTGGCCGAGGGGGAGAGGGCTTGGTGGTGCTCTAGCTCAACTCTTATGCACACAAGGTGTTCGATAGAATGCCCGAGCCACACTACTTAAGCTTTCTCCTCTTCAAACTTGACCTCCAAGCTCCATTTTCCATAATATTTGTCTAGGTTTAGCGGTCCGTCACGCCCCGACCCCGTCTTCACCGCCGTCGATCACCCGCGCCGAGATCATCGCCGGCACCACCGTGGCGACCCTCTTGTTCTTATCTTCTTTCTGAAAGAAAAAATATTCTTACTTGTATGTTTACATAGATACTTGTATTATTTTCTTACTTTTATTATTGCATCTTATATAGTGCGATGGTTTTGGTATCCGCCCCTGTCGGACCTCGTCCTGTCTATGATTCGGATGTGGTATATATATAATCTTTATAACTATTGGTTCATTTATTGTTTATGAAAATTATGCCGACCAACGTGACATAGATTTTATTTATGTAGGATGTATGTGAATCAGAAATGCCAACCGACCCTATTGTCGAGAGGTTAAATTTAGTTGAAGAAGAAAACAATTTGTTGAAGGAAAAAATAAAAAAATTGAGGAGGAGAAGATGATATTGGAGTTGCATGTTGCGGATGTCGTCGATGATCACAAGATCAAGATGGATGCAATGCGCTTGAAGATTAGAAAGATTAGAAAATATGCCATTCATACCGAGGCTTGGTATCATTATGCCGTTGGATCAATTGTTACCTTGGTTGCGATTATGATAGTATTTGTTTTCGCATTGAAATGTTTTACATAGTTTCAATGTATGGTTTAATTAATTAGATGCTCTGGAGAGCTATATGTTGTTAGATGAGAACTATGTATGCACTTTGGTTTTAATGTGATGATGAACTTCTATTAATTTGGACACTTAATTATATATAATGCACGCAGATGAACCGGCAATGGATGTATGGTGGCAGACACACTTGCGAGTACATTAAGAGCGTGCATGAGTTTCTCGATGCGGCTGAGGCAAACAAGCAGAATGGTTTTATGTGTTGTCCATGCACTGAATGTGGGAATACGAGGTCTTACTCTAATCGAAAAATCCTTCACTCCCACCTGCTTTACAAGGGTTTCATGCCACACTATAATGTTTGGATGAGGCACGGAGAAATAGGGGTTATGATGGAAGAGGGCGAAGAAGAAGAGTACGATGACAACTATGTGCCCCCTGAATACGATGATGCAGCAACAGGGGAGCTAGTGAAGATCAAGAGGAACCAGACGATGTGCCCAATGATGTTGCAACGGGTGAAGCTGCTAAAGATCAAGAGGAACCAGACGATGTGCCCGATGATGATTTCCGCCGGGTCATTGTCGATGCAAGGACGCAATGCGAAAGTCAAAAGGAGAAGCTGAAGTTCGACCGCATGTTAGAGGATCACAAAAAAGGGTTGTACCCCTATTGCGAAGATGGCAACACAAAGCTCGGTACCGTACTGGAATTGCTGCAGTGGAAGGCAGAAAATGCTGTGGCTGACAAAGGATTTAAGAAGCTACTGAAAATATTGAAGAAGAAGCTTCCAAAGGATAACGAATTGCCCGACAGTACATACGCAGCAAAAAAGGTCGTATGCCCTCTAGGATTGGAGGTGGAGAAGATACATGCATGCCCTAATGACTGCATCCTCTACCGCGGTGCATACAAGGATCTGAACGCATGCCCGGTATGCGGTGCATTGCGGTATAAGATCAGACGAGATGACCCTGGTGATGTTGACGGCGAGCCCCCCAGGAAGAGGGTTCCTGCGAAGGTGATGTGGTATGCTCCTATAATACCACGGTTGAAACGTCTATTCAGAAACGAAGAGCATGCCAAGTTGATGCGATGGCACAGTGAGAACCGAAAGAAAGATGGGAAGTTGAGAGCACCCGCTGATGGGTCGCAGTGGAGAAAAATCGAGAGAAAGTACTGGGATGAGTTTGCAAAGGACCCAAGGAATGTACGGTTTGCTTTAAGCATGGATGACATTAATCCTTTCGGAAGCAGAGCAGCAATCACAGCACCCGGCCCGTGACTCTATGTATGTATAACCTTCCTCCTTGGATATGCATGAGGCGGAAGTTCATTATGATGCCAGTTCTCATCCAAGGCCCTAAGCAACCCAGCAACGATATTGATGTGTACCTAAGGCCATTAGTTGAAGAACTTTTACAACTGTGGAATGGAAACGGTGTACATACGTGGGATGAGCACAGACATGAGGAATTTAACCTAAAGGCGTTGCTGTTCGTGCCCATCAACTATTGGCCCGCTCTCAGTAACCTTTCAGGACAGACAAACAAAGGATACCACGCATGCACGCACTGTTTAGATGACACTGAAAGTATATACCTGGACAAATGCAGGAAAAATGTGTACCTGGGCCATCGTCGATTTCTTCCGACCAACCATCAATGTCGAAAGAAAGGCAAGCATTTTAAAGGCGAGGCAGATCACCGGAAGAACCCCGCCATGCGTACATGTGATCACGTACTTGCTATGGTCAATTATTTACACGTAATCTTTGGAAAGGGTCCCGGCGGACTAGCTGTTCCGAATGACGCTGAGGGACACGCACCCATGTGGAAGAAGAAATCTATATTTTGGGACCTACCCTACTGGAAAGACCTAGAGGTCCGCTCTTCAATCGACGTGATGCACGTGACGAAGAACCTTTGCGTGAACCTGCTAGGCTTCTTGGGCGTGTATGGGAAGACAAAAGATACACCTGAGGCACGAAAGGACCTGCAACGTTTGCACGAAAAAGACGGCATACCTCCGAAGCAGTATAAAGGTCCTGCCAGCTACGCTCTTACGAAAGAAGAGAAAGAAATCTTCTTTGAATGTCTGCTCAGTATGAAGGTCACGACTGGCTTCTCGTCGAATATAAAGGAAATAATAAATATGCCAGAGAAAAAATTTCAGAACCTAAAGTCTCATGACTGCCACGTGATTATGACGCAATTGCTTCCGGTTGCATTGAGGAGGCTTCTACCGGAAAACGTCCGATTAGCCATTGTGAAGCTATGTGCATTCCTCAATGCAATCTCTCAGAAGGCGATCGATCCAGAAATCGTATCAAGGCTAAGGAGTGATGTGGCGCAATGTCTTGTCAGTTTCAAGTTGGTGTTCCCACCATCCTTCTTCAATATCATGACGCACGTCCTAGTTCATCTAGTCGACGAGATTGTCATCCTGGGGCCCGTATTTCTACACAATATGTACCCCTTTGAGAGGTTCATGGGAGTCCTAAAGAATTACGTCCATAACCGCGCTAGGCCAGAAGGAAGCATCTCCATGGGCCATCAAACGGAGGATGTTATCGGGTTTTGTGTTGACTTCATTCCTGGCCTTAAGAAGATAGATCTCCCTAAATCGCGGTATGAGGGGAGACTGACTGGAAAAGGCACTCTTGGAAGTGACTCAATAATATGCAGGGAAGGATATTCTTGGTCTCAAGCACACTACACAGTTCTAGAGAACTCTACCTTGGTGACCCCGTATGTTGATGAACACAAGAACAGTCTGCGCTCCAAACACCCAGAGCAGTGCGACGACTGGATTACATGTGAACACACCAGGACTTTCAGCAGTTGGTTGAAAACACGTCTCAAAGGTGACAACACTGTTTGTGATGAGTTGTACTTGTTGTCCAGGGGACCATCTTTGACTGTATTGACTTACAAAGGATACGAGATAAATGGGAATACATTTTACACGATCGCCCAAGATCAAAAGAGCACCAATAAAAACTGCGGTGTCCGCTTTGATGCAGCAACCGAGAGCGGAAAGGACACATATTATGGTTACATAGTGGACATATGGAAACTTGACTACGGACCTGATTTTAAGGTCCCTTTGTTTAAGTGCAAATGGGTCAGTCTGTCAGGCGGCGGGGTACAGGTAGACCCACAGTACGGAATGACAACAGTGGATCTGAAAAATCTTGGGTACACTGACGAACTGTTCGTCCTAGCCAATGATGTGACACAGGTTATCTATGTGAAGGACATGTCTACCAAACCGAGAAAAAGAAAAGATAAGGAAGCGAATACATCATACGATGAGCCAAAGCGCCACATAGTTCTTTCAGGAAAAGGGGACATCCTGGGAGTGGACGGCAAGACAGACATGTTTGAAGATTATGAAAAGTTTCATGAAATTCCTCCCTTCAATGTCAAGGCTGACCCAAGCATCCTGATAAATGATGAAGATTATCCATGGTTACGGCGCAATAAGCAAATGACACAAGCGAAGAAAAAGTGAGGACTTTCTCCCGCAACTATTATGATGATACCATGCCAACTTTGTAACACACGAGTATGCTATGCCAACTTTTTCAGAGTTCATTTGAAAACTATGAATTTAGGTCGAATTTTCTCTATAGGTGCATCTATGTTCATTTTTTAGTAAAGTTAATTACAAACTTGTGATTCACACAAATTTCAAAGAATTCAAATTTTAACTATTCAAATTTGAAAACTAATGGCACTAACAAAAAGTTTATAATTTTTCTATAACTAATGGCACTATCAGAAAGTTTATAATTTTGCTGACCTAAAAGCAAAAAGAAATAAAAAAATAAAGCAAAAAACAAAAGAAAATAAATAATGTAGAAAACAAAACAAAAAATCTGGAAAACAAAAAAATAGCAACAATAAGTATTTTTTTTGTAAATAGAAACAAAATAAAATAAATAAAACAACAAAGAAAACAAAAAAACTAAAAAAGTGTTTTCAAATTTGAAAACTAATGGCCATAACAGAAAGTTTATAATTTTTCTAAAACTAAAAGCAAAAAGAATAAAAAAATAAAGCAAAAAACAAGGGAAAATAAATAATGCAGAAAACAAAACAAAAAAACTGTAAAAAATAGCAACAATAAGTATTTTGTTGTAAGTGAAAACAAAATAAAATAAATAAAGCAATAAAGAAAACAAAAAAAAGTGTTTTCAAATTTGAAAACTAATGGCATTAACAAAAAGTTTATAATTTTTCTAAAACGAAAAGCATAAAGAATTAAAAAATAAAGCAAAAAACAAAAGAAAATAAAATAAATAAAGCAACAAAAAAACAAAAAAGTGCCACCTACTGGGCCCCACGGCGTGAATACGACTAGAAACCCATCCAAGGGCCAGGATTCAGGCCCGCAGGAGGACCAGTAGGCCCACACGCATAGCAGTGACAATTAGGCACGTAAGCCTGCAATGGAGAGAAGCTCGAGAGGGGTGCGGCAGTGGGGCTTATAAACCACTGCGCACCCCTCTCAACTAGCAAGGTGGGACTAAACTTTCGACGCTGCAGCAGCACAAGGCCTTTGGTCCCGGTTGGTAACACCAACCGGGACTAAAGAGGGGCATTGGTCAAGGTTCGTGGCCAACCGGGACTAAAGGGGGCATTGGTCCCGGTTGGTGCCACGAACCGTGACCAATGCCCCTCTTTAGTCCCAGT
>NC_041388.1:603097983-603098542 GCF_002162155.2 Triticum dicoccoides
CCCCGACGCGCGCCGCCCCGGCCCGCCGTCGCCGTCGCCCGCGCCCCTACCCTGAGCGCACGCCCACTGCCCTGTCGCCATCCTCGCCGCCGACCACGCGGTCCTCCTGGTCCGGCCGGCACCCTCCCTAGCTAGCATTTTTTTCATATATATATGCTTTTTTCTTATATATGCTTGTTTTATATATATATGTATATATGTTCTCTGTGTATATATATGTTCATGTATATAAGCAAAAGATAGTTTTTTAGAAAAATTAGGATTTTTTTTCTGTTCATAGATTTTTTTGGTGATATTAATTATTGTAAATATGCAAATGTTTGTATATTCATATGAACAATGAATTAGACAATACTACTTCATGTATTTTTAAGAAGGAAGAAGAAGAAAAAGAATGAGAGGAAAAAGGAAATAAGAAGAGGAATAAAGGAGAAGAAGAGGGGAGAGGAAGACGAGGAGAAATAAATAAGAAGAATAAAAAAGAAGACAAAGAACAGGAGAAGAAGAAAGGAATAGAGGAGAAAATAGAAAATAGAATATATGTTCATAGATTCCCACG
>NC_041388.1:603098691-603099217 GCF_002162155.2 Triticum dicoccoides
ACCCCCTCCCCGATAATATTATTTTCCCATGTACGTATGTCGTGTTGATATAACCTCCCGATAACTTCAACATGAGGGGGGGTCGATATATATACCCCCTCCCTAATAATATTATTTTCCCGCGTGTACGTATGTTGTGTCGCTATAAACTCCTGATAACTTCAACACGTGGCGTGGGGTCGATATACCCCCTCCCGATAACTTCAACACGTGGGGGGGGTCGATATACCCCTTCCCGATAACTTCAACACGAGAGGGGGTCGAACATGAGAGGAAGAAGAGGATAAAAAAGAAGAGGAAGAAGAAAAAAAAGAGGAGAAGAAAGAATAGAGAAGTTCTTCTCCTCTATTCTTTCTTCTCCTCTTTTTTTTCTTCTTATTCCTCTTTTTTTTATCGGAACGAGGGTCGTCGAGGGTCGCCGAGCGGTAGAGGAAACCCTAAATAGCAAGTATCGTGGGTGTGAGATACATGTGACCGTCGGTGTCGGACACCACATCCACGTCCCAGTCACTTGTGGGATGTGGAT
>NC_041388.1:603099768-603102933 GCF_002162155.2 Triticum dicoccoides
AACCCTAAATAGCAATTATCGTCGATGTGAGATACATGTGGCCGTCGGTGTCGGACAATACATCCACGTCCCACAAGTGACGCGGGCTTCGACGCCCACGTAACTTGTGGGACGTGGATGTAGTGTCCGACACCGACGACCACATGTATCTCACACCCACGATACTTGCTATTTAGGGTTTCCTCTACCGCTCGGTGACCCTCGACGACCCTCGTTCCTGATAAAAAAAAGAGGAAGAAGAAGAAAAAAAGAGGAGAAGAAAGAATAGAGGAGTTCTTTTATCCTTGAAGCGTTGTCAAGGCCACCCCAAACCCTAGAGAAGAAGCATCGAGGCCACCCAAAACCCTAGAGAAGCAGCGTCGAGGCCACTAATTAATATTAGTTCTACGTTTGCCACTAATATATCCATTTGTCATGTTTGAATAATAATTGCCATGTTGTAAATATTTGTAGAAACTATGGACACCGCCCGAGACAAAGTACAAGAAGAGTTGTTGGGGGACATAATCGCACGAGGAAGTGATGCCGTCTGCTCGTTGTTTCTCAACGACACCGATGGTCTGGAAGCAGCTGGTTATGATTATGATGGCTCTGGTGACCTAATGTCGGTGCAAGAAGGAGACCGTGAGGACGGCTCCGGTGACCCAATGCCGGTGCAAGAAGGAGACCGTAATGACGTCTCCGGTGATCGAACCGAGTCCGGCCAGGTATATATATTAGTTAAGCTTCTGCTGACTAGCTAATTGATGCATTCATTGTTTTGGTATGTACACATATTAATTAAGTCTTTGTTCTTTTTCGCTTCGGTGCGCCCGAGCAGCCCGAGCAGCCAGCCTCCTCCTTCCTCGCCTCGTCAGCAAGGGCGGAAGAGACCTGCCGCCGCTCCGGCCGCTCCGGCGCGTTGTAGTCCTTCTCCTCCGCCTCGTAAGCAAGTAAAGAAGACAACCACTCTGTTTGCTCTGCCGGCATCTAGCAGTACAGCCAGAGGCGGGAGGACATACAGATTCGGTCCTTCTCTGAAGACTCCAGAGAAGTTACCATACGAGAGGACCCCGAAGGAGAATGCCGAGATCGCGCGAGAAGAAGTGAGGAACTTCTTTGAAGGGGTGAAAGTAAAGAAACATCCACCTCCGGAGGAGAAGGTAGATCCGGTGAAAGCGAAGCGCACTCTGGCTGCCCTAACAAAACCACCCAAGTCTCCGCCGAAAGGAAACTATGAGCGCATTATTGGAAAGGAATTTGTCGAAGCGGAGCGGCCGGGAAGTACTGTCAGTGATCAAAGGCTGAAAGAACAATGAGCTGGGAAACAAATTGCACAGCTCGGCGAACAAGCGAAGCAATCGTGCCCCCCCTCCCCCCCCGCTCAAGGTGCCTAGCGACATCGTCGCTAAGGATCCGAGGATGGTGCCCGGTTATAGCAATCTTGGAGATTACCTGCCCGACGATGTACATTATGATTTCATGGAGGTGCAGATACAAAGATACGAGTATGGGAAGCCTCTCGTTAAAGATGAAAGATCTCTATCAACGATGATGCGAAGATTGCATGATTGGTACTTGAAAATCTGCAGAGAGTCTGGGGGGAGGAATACTTTGTATGTGAAAGTTAAAAAGGAGCATGACCTCGTTGGAATTGATCTGTTGCCTGTTCCATTTGAGGAGTTCTTTCAGTTTTTCAATCAATTGGCCCTCGATAAAGCAACGGTCACCTGCTACTGTTTGTAAGTAGTACTACATCTGTCATTAAGTCTCTCTATATAGCTCAACTCTTTCATTGCACGTATTTATAACTATCCTCACTATATTATGTAGATTGAAGATCGCCGAACTGAAGAAAAGACAAGTCGATGATATTGGGTTCATTAACACATATCTCATAGATGAAACTGAGGTTAAATTTCATCCCGCGGATACCGAGGCCAACTTGCTACGATCGTTGGTAATAAATGAAAACAAAGATATAATACTCTTTCCTTACAACTTCAAGTGAGTGTTACTGTCTTGTGCGTATTCGGTTTCCCTTATATATTAGTCAAGGTTATAGTAATGTAATTGATGAGTTATGCATGCGTGTGCAGTTTCCACTATATTCTCCTAGAGATTAAGCTTGAGCAGGGACTAGTAACCGTCTTAGACTCAAGACGAAAAGATCCCCAGGACTATGCGGACATGACTCACATGCTCGAGAAGTAAGTTAAATCGATCATTATCCACCACATCAGCAACTTTGTTCATTTCCTGATATATCAAGTAATTGTTTTCTTTGTCTGGCAGGGTTTGGAAAAAATTCACCAAAAAAGCTCCGGGACTTCCGAAGAAGCTGCAATTTAGACACCCGAAAGTAAGTACTATAGTAGCATGTTCCGCGCATCTCCTATTGATTCAAGCGCTAGTTTCATCAATACAATTTGGCATTCTTGCTTATCAGTTTGATTGACCTCTATTTCTTGTAAAGTGGTTCTGGTAGGAAAAAACAATAATTTCTATGGATACTATATTTGCGAGTCCATCCGCCACACGACCTACGAGCGGGGCTACTCTGACGAACAATATGAAGTACGTAAATAACAACATTCACAATTTTATTTTATTACCATCATTTGTGTTGAGTTTCATTCATTCATATATATATGTATGTATTGACCCCCTTCTTCAAATTAGATGTTTCGGAAGCGGGATAAACTCCTAGCACCAGCTCGCATGCGAGCAATTCAAGAGGAATTGGCGGCATTCTTTCTTGACCACGTGATCGCTGAAGATGGAGAATACTATGTGGACCATGAGTCCGTATGTTAGGAGATTATATTTGTAAGAGATAATTATTGTATATATGTAGCCGATAGTGTCGGATAGATATACGAGAACTTGTTGTTTGACCAATCTCTCGGAGAAGGAGAGGTGGTCGATATCACTTCTCTCTGTATGCATACACTGGTAGAAAAAGGGCCTGTTGTCCCAGTTCGTAAGGGCCTTTTGTCCCGGTTCCTGAACCGGGACTAAAGGGTCGGTACTAATGCCCTGTCCCTTTAGTCCCGGTTCAATCCAGAACCGGGACAGATGGGCCTCCACGTGGCCTGTGCGCGGAGCCCAGGCAGGAGACCCTTTGGTCCCGGTTGGTGGCACCAACTAGGACCAATAGGCATCCACGCGTCAGCATTTCTGTGG
>NC_041388.1:603103263-603107970 GCF_002162155.2 Triticum dicoccoides
TAATTTAGGTGTTTCATATATTGTGTTAGCTAGCTATAATTAATAGAGAGAAGTGTCCTCTCTTATGTCCGTGCTTGGTCGACGCTGCGTACTATACATACGTATAGAGAGGACTAGACACGCTAGCTAGCTAGTAAGCAAACGAAGGAAACAGAAGATCGTTATGAACATATATGCATACAGAGAGAAGTGATATCGACCACCTCTCCTTCTTCGAGAGATTGGTCGAACAACAAGTTCTCGTATATCTATCCGCCACTACCAGCTACATATATACAATAATTATCTCTTAGAAATATAATCATACGGACTCATGGTCCACATAGTATTCTCCGTCTTCAGCGATCACGTGGTCAAGAAAGAATGCCGCCAATTCCTCTTGAATTGCTCGCATGCGAGCTGGTGCTAGGAGTTCATCCCGCTTCCGAAACATCTAATTTGAAGAAGGGGGTCAATACATATATATATATGAATGAATGAAACTCAACACAAATGATGGTAATAAAATAAAATTGTGAATGTTGTTATTTACGTACTTCATATTGTTCGTCAGTGTAGCCCCGCTCACAGGTCGTGTCGCGGATGGACTCGCAAATGTAGTATCCACAGAAATCATTCCCTTGTTCCTGCCACAACCACTTTACAAGAAATAGAGGTCAATCAAACTGATAAGCAAGAATGCCAAATGGTATTGATGAAACTAGCGCTTGAATCAATAGAAGATGCGCGGGACATGCTACTATAGTACTTACTTTCGGTTGTCTAAATTGCAGCTTCTTCGGGAGTCCTGGAGCTTTTTTGGAGAATTTTTTCCAAACCCTACCAGACAAAGAAAACAATTACTTGATATATCAGGAAATGAACAAAGTTGCTGATATGGTGGATAATGATCGATTTAACTTACTTCTCGAGCATTTGAGTCATGTCTGCATAGTACTGGGGATCTTTTCGTATTGAGTCTAAAACGGTTACTAGTCCCTGCTCAAGCTTAACCTCTAGGAGAATATAGTGGTAACTGCACACGCATGCATAACTCATCAATTACATTACTATAACCTTGACTAATATATAAAGGAAACCAATACGCACAAGACAGTAACACTCACTTGAAGTTGTAAGGAAAGAGTATTATATCTTTGTTTTCATTTATTACCAACGATCGTAGCAAGTTGGCCTCGGTATCTGCGGCATGAAATTTAACCTGAGTTGCATATATGAGATATGTGTTAATGAACCCAATATCACCGACTTGTCTTTTCTTCAATTCGGCGATCTTCAATCTGCATAATATATTGAGGATGATTATAAATACATGCAATGAAAGAGCTGAGCTATATAGAGAGACTTAATGACAGAAGTAGTACTACTTACAGACAGTAGCAGGCGGCCGTTGTTTTATCGAGAGCCAATTGATTGAAAAACTAAAAGAACTCCTCAAATGGAACAGGCGACAGTTCAATTCCAATGAGGTCATGCTCCTTTTTAACTTTCACATACAAAGTACTCCTCCCCCCAGAGTCTCTGCAGATTTTCAAGTACCAAGCATGCAATCTTCGCATCATCGTTGATAGAGATCTTTCATCTTTGACGAGAGGCTTCCCGTACTCGTATCTTTGTATCTACACCTCCATGAAATCATAATGTACATCGTCGGGCAGGTAATCGCCAAGATTGCTATAACCGGGCACCATCCTCGGATCATTAGCGACGTTGTCGCTAGGCACCTTGAGCGGGGGGCACGATTGCTTCGCTTGTTCGCCGAGCTGGGCAATTTGTTTCCCAGCTCGTCGTTCTTTCAGCCTTTGATCACTGACAGTACTTCCCGACCGCTCCGCTTCGGCAAATTCCTTTCCAATAATGCGCTCATAGTTTCCTTTCGGCGGAGACTTGGGTGGTTTTGTCAGGGCAGCCAGAGTGCGCTTCGCTTTCACCAGATCTACCTTCTCCTCCGGAGGTGGATGTTTCTTTGCTTTCACCCCTTCAAAGTAGTTCCTCACTTCTTCTCGTGCGATCTCGGAGTTCTCCTCCGGGGTCCTCTCGTATGGTAACTTCTCTAGAGTCTTCAGAGAAGGACCAAATCTGTATTTCCTCCTGCCTCTGGCTGTACTGCTAGACGCTGGCAGAGCAGACAAAGCGATTGTCTTCTTTACTTGCTTACGAGGTGGAGGAGAAGGACTATGACGCGCCGGAGCAGCCGGAGCGGCGGCAGGTCTCTTCCACCTTTGCTGACGAGGCGGAGAAGGAGGAGGCTGGCTGCTCGGGCGCGTCGGCGCAGGCGGAGATGGAGGCGGAGTGCCGCCACACACCGGAGAAGGAGCCAGTCGAGTGCCCTGATCGTCACTCGCCGGAGGAGGAGGCGGTGGAGGAGGCGAAGTGCCCTGACTCGCCAGAGGAGGAGGCGGTGGAGGAGGCGGAGTGCCCTGACTTGCCGAAGGAGGAGGAGGAGGCGGAGGCGTCCAGTTCGGAAGGTTGATGAGCTCCTTCCGCCATAGGCATGGAGTCTTCAGAGCAGACCCCAGCCTAGTCTCCCCTTCACCGGTAGGGTGGTCAAGCTGGAGGTCCTCAAATCCCTCCGTTATTTCGTCCACCATCACCCTAGCATATCCTTCTGGAATCGGCCGACAGTGAAAAGTTGCGCTGGGTTCAGTAGGATAAACAGAACCAACAGCCGCCTTGACCTTCAAATTCATCCATTGCGTCATAAGGTGGCAATTTTGAGACTCCGTGATAGCATCCACGGGATAGCTGGCAGGAGCCGTCAAGGCATGCTCCGGCTGAAGCAGCTCGGTGGAAGCCACGCTGCTTCTCCACTGAGATGGCGGGGTAGCTTCGGGGGAAGCTTCGGCAGTACGTTTGCTGCGATTTGCTTCTCGTTCCTATATCGCTTGTACCCTTGCTTGCAGCGCCTGCATTTTGGGTCTGCTACAAATTTTTCCTCCTCTCCTGGGATTTGTAACCGCCTGCGTATGGAAACCCAACCTTCCACGGAATGGAGCCTGGCGTGCCTCGTGTCCGTCCAGGGTGCTCAGGATTCTAGAGGGCCATTGTGAGCTCGCCGTTCTCTCTATCTGGAAAGAACGTCCCTTGCTGCGCTGCTTCAATATACTGCTGAAGCTTCCTGACTGGTATGTCCATTTGATCATTCGTCCGAATGCACTTCCCTGTTACAGGGTCCAAGGTTCCGCCAGCCTCGAAGAACCAAGTCCGGCAATGGTCTGGCCAGTTAATTGTCTCTGGTTCGATCCCTTTATCAACCAGATCATTCTCAGTCTTGGCCCACTTAGGCCGGGCTACGAGGTAGTCACCTGACCCCGTGCGATGGTGATGCTTCTTCTTCGCAGCATTTTGCTTGTTTGTCGCCGACATCTTCTTACTCTTTTCCGATGTCTTGTGGCCACAAATGCGGGCCAGTGATCTCTGATCTTCTCATATCTGCCCTTGAATTCTGGTGTCTCATTATTTTCGACAAACTTATTCAGCTCTTTCTTCCACCTCCTGAATAGTTCTGCCATCCTCTTAAGAGCAAAAGACTTGATTAATTGCTCTTTAACTGGCTTCTCTGGATCATCCTCTGGCGGTAGGGTGAAATTTGACTTCAGCTCAGTCCAAAGATCATTTTTCTGCATATCATTGACATAAGACACCTCAGGGTCTTCTGTAGCCGGCTTTAACCATTGCTGGATGCTGATCGGGATCTTGTCCCTAACCAAAACCCCGCACTGAGCAACAAATGCGCTCTTTGTCCAGAGGGGTTCAATCGGTTGGCCGTCGGGCGCGATTGCTATGATCTCAAACTTTTCATCCGAGCTCAACTTTTTCTTCGGGCCTCGTCTCTTTACTGAAGTTGTGCTCGATTCGGAGGGCTAGAAAAAAGAACAAAGACTTAATTAATATGTGTACATACCAAAACAATGAATGCATCAATTAGCTAGTCAGCAGAAGCTTAACTAATATATATATATATACCTGGCCAGACTCGGTTCGGTCACCAGAGACGTCATCACGGTCTCCTTCTTGCACCGGCATTGGGTTACCGGAGCCGTCCTCACGGTCTCCTTCTTGCACCGGCATTAGGTCACCGGAGCAATCATAATCATAGCCAGCTGCTTCCAGACCATCGTGTCGTTGAGAAACAACGAGACGACGACATCACTTCCTCGTGCGATTATGTCCTCCAACAACTCTTCTTGTACTTCGTCTCGGGCGGTGTCCATAGTTTCTACAAATATTGACAACATGGCAATTATTATTCAAACATGACAGATGGATATATTAGTGGCAAACGTAGAACTAATATTAATTAGTGGCATCGACGCTGCTTCTCTAGGGTTTGGGGTGGCCTCGATGCTGCTTCTCTAGGGTTTTGGTTGGCCTCGACGCTGCTTCTCTAGGGTTTGGGGTGGCCTGGACAACGCTTCAAGGATAAAAAAAGAAGAGGAAGAAGAAAAAAAGAGGATAAGAAAGAATAGAGGAGTTTTATCGGGAACGAGGGTCGTCGAGGGTCACCGAGCAGTAGAGGAAACCCTAAATAGCAAGTATCGTGGGTGTGATATACATGTGGCCGTCGATGTCGGACACTACATCCACGTCCCACAAGTGACGTTGGTGTCGAAGCCCGCGTCACTTGTGGGGCGTGGATGTAGTGTCCGACACCGACGGCCACATGTATTTCACACCGACGATACTTGCTATTTAGGGTTTCCTCTA
>NC_041388.1:603108604-603109532 GCF_002162155.2 Triticum dicoccoides
GACCCTCGACCCCTCGGCGATCCTAGACCCCCTCTCGACCCTCGACCCCTCGGCGACCGTCGACCCCCTCTCGACCCTCGACCCCTCGGCGACCCTCGACGACCCTCGTTCCCGATAAAAAAAGAGGAAGAAGAAGAAAAAAAAGAGGAGAAGAAAGAATAGAGGAGAAGAACTCCTCTATTCTTTCTTCTCCTTTTTTTCTTTTTCCTCTTCTTTTTTTATCCTCTTCTTGCTCTCATGTTCGGCGACCCTCGACGACCCTCGCTCCTGATAAAAAAAAGAGGAAGAAGAAGAAAAAAAAGAGAAGAAAGAATAGAGGAGAAGATCTCCTCTATTCTTATCTCCTCTATTCTTTCTTCTCCTCTTTTTTTTCTTCTTCCTCTTCTTTTTTTATCCTTTTCTTCCTCTCATGTTCGACAACCCCCTCTCGACCGTCGACCCCCTCTCGACCCTCATATATAAAACATTTTCTTCCTTCTATTCCTTCTTCCTAAATATATAAAACTTTTTTTAAAATGAAACTAACCTAAAATGTACTAAATCAGAGAACATATATAGATAAAAAATTTCTAATTAAAAATCTAACTTTTGCATATATGTATTTTTAAAACATCATTACAATTGAAACAATACATACATACATACAAAAAACATGTAAAAAATACATACATACATATATGAACATACATCAAAAATACGTATATCTAAAAAATACATACATACACATATATATGAAAATCTAAAAATATGTAAAAATTAGCATGTATAATAAAAAAATGCACGGCGGTGGCGGGGGCGGCAGACTTGCGGTGCTCACAGAGGCGGCGACGTTCGGGGCAGGGGACAACGGCACGGCGACGACGACGGGGCAGGGGCGGCGCGCGTCGGGGCAGGGGACCGCGGCACGCGGCGATGGTGTCGGCCGAGG
>NC_041388.1:603110453-603135297 GCF_002162155.2 Triticum dicoccoides
TTTTTCTTGTTTTCTTTGTTGCTTTATTTATTTTATTTTGTGATTAACTTTACTATAAAAATAGTTTTTTTCCTGTTTTTTGATTTGTTTTTTGCATTATTTATTTTCTTTTGTTTTTTGCTTTAGTTTTAATTCTGTTTGCTTTGAGGTTAGCAAAATTATAAACTTTCTGTTAGTGCCATTAGTTTTAGAAAAATTATAAACTTTCTGTTAGTGCCATTAGTTTTCAAATTTGAATAGTTAAAATTTGAATTCTTTGAAATTTGTGTGAATCACAAGTTTGTGATTAACTTACTAAAAAATGAGAATAGATGCGCTTATAGAGAAAATTCAACCTAAATTCATAGTAAATTTCTATAAATTTCAGAGAAATTCATCATGAATTTAGGTTAAACTTTTCTCTATTAGGGCATCTATTTTCACTTTGAGAGGAGCTCAACAAGGCAGAGAGAGAAGGGCTTATAAACCGGTGTGAGCCCCCTTCGGTTGGCGAGGTGGGACTAAACTCTGCCCGCAACGAGGACCAACCCTTTAGTCCCGGTTTGTGGCATAAACCGGGACTAATGGTCATAGGCTAGGGGCGAGGAGCAAAATTATAAACTTTCTGTTAGTGCCATTAGTTTTAGAAAGTTGAAAGTTGGCATGGGCCAGGGACTAATGGTCATGGTATTACGAGGGCCGAACCATAAGACATTAAAGCATTTCACATGAACTCTAAAAAAGTTGAAAGTTGGCATGGTATCATAATTTTACCCACATAGCATGTGCATGTACAAAACGGACAATGGTAGCATGTTCGTGTGTTACAAAGTTCGCATGGTATCATCATAATAGTTGCGGGAGAAAGTCTTCACTTTTTCTTCGCTTGTGTCATTTGCTTATTGCGCCGTAACCATGGATAATCTTCATTGTTTATCAGGATGCTTGGGTCAGCCTTGACATTGAAGGGAGGAATTTCATGAAACTTTTCATAATCTTCAGACATGTCTGTCTTGCCGTCCACTCCCAGGATGTCCCTTTTTCCTGAAAGAACTATGTGGCGCTTTGGCTCATCATATGATGTATTCGCTTCCTTATCTTTTCTTTTTCTCGGTTTGGTAGACATGTCCTTCACATAGATAACCTGTGCCACATCATTGGCTAGGACAAACGGTTCGTCAGTGTACCCAAGATTTTTCAGATCCACTGTTGTCATTCCGTACTGTGGGTCTACCTATACCCCACCGCCTGAAAGATTGACCCATTTGCACTTAAACAAAGGGACCTTAAAATCAGGTCCATAGTCAAGTTCCCGTATGTCCACTATGTAACCATAATATGTGTCCTTTCCGCTCTCGGTTGCTGCATCAAAGCGGACACCGTTGTTTTGGTTGGTGCTCTTTTGATCTTGGGCGATCGTGTAAAATGTATTCCCATTTATCTCGTATCCTTTGTAAGTCAATACAGTCAAAGGTGGTCCCCTGGACAACAAGTACAGCTCATCACAAACAGTGTTGTCGCCTCTAAGACGTGTTTCCAACCAACTGCTGAAAGTCCTGATGTGTTCACATGTAATCCAGTCGTCGCACTACTTCGGGTGTTTGGAGCACAGACTGTTCTTGTGTTCATCGACATATGGGGTCACCAAGGTAGAGTTCTGTAGAACTGTGTAGTGTGCTTGAGACAAACAATATCCGTCCCTGCATATTATTGAGTCTCTTCCAAGAGTGCCTTTTCCAGTCAGTCTCCCCTCATACCGCGATTTAGGGAGACCTGTCTTCTTAAGGCTAGGAATGAAGTCAACACAAAACCCGATAACATCCTCTGTTTGATGGCCCATGGAGATGCTTCCTTCTGGCCTAGCGCGGTTACGGACATATTTCTTTAGGACTCCCATGAACCTCTCAAAGGGGAACATATTGTGTAGAAATACGGGCCCCAGAATGATAATCTCGTCGACTAGATGAACTAGGACGTGCGTCATGATATTGAAGAAGGATGGTGGGAACACCAGCTCGAAACTGACAAGACATTGCGCCACATCACTCCTTAGCCTTGGTACGATTTCTGGATCGATCACCTTCTGAGAGATTGCATTGAGGAATGCACATAGCTTCACAATGGCTAATCGGACGTTTTCCGGTAGAAGCCCCCTCAATGCAACCGGAAGCAGTTGCGTCATAATCACGTGGCAGTCATGAGACTTTAGGTTCTGAAACTTTTTCTCTGGCATATTTCTTATTCCCTTTATATTCGACGAGAAGCCAGTCGTGACCTTCATACTGAGCAGGCATTCAAAGAAGATTTATTTCTCTTCTTTCGTAAGAGCGTAGCTGGCAGGACCTTTATACTGCTTCGGAGGCATGCCATCTTTTTCGTGCAAATGTTGCAGGTCCTCCCGTGCCTCAGATGTATCTTTTGTCTTCCCATACACGCCCAAGAAGCCTAGCAGGTTCACGCAAAGGTTCTTCGTCACGTGCATCACGTCGATTGAAGAGCGGACCTCTAGGTCTTTCCAGTAGGGTAGGTCCCAAAATATAGATTTCTTCTTCCACATGGGTGCGTGTCCCTCAGCGCCATTCGGAACAGCTAGTCCACCGGGACCCTTTCCAAAGATTACGTAGTGTAAATCATTGACCATAGCAAGTACGTGATCACCGGTACGCATGGCGGGCTTCTTCCGGTGATCTGCCTCGCCTTTGAAATGCTTGCCTTTCTTTCGACATTGATGGTTGGTCGGAAGAAATCGACGATGGCCCAGGTACACATTCTTCCTGCATTTGTCCAGGTATATACTTTCAGTGTCATCTAAACAGTGCGTGCATGCATGGTATCCTTTGTTTGTCTGTCCTGAAAGGTTACTGAGAGCGGGCCAATCGTTGATGGTCACGAACAGCAACGCCTTAAGGTTAAATTCCTCCCGTTTATGCTCATCCCAGGTACGTACACCGTTTCCATTCCATAGCTGTAAAAGTTCTTCAACTAATGGCCTTAGATACACATCAATGTCGTTGCCGGGTTGCTTAGGGCCTTGGATGAGAACTGGCATCATAATGAACTTCCGCTTCATGCACATCCAAGGAGGAAGGTTATACATACATAGAGTCACGGGCCAGGTGCTGTGATTGCTGCTTTGCTCCCTGAAAGGATTAATGCCATCCGCGCTTAAAGCAAACCATACATTCCTTGGGTCCTTTGAAAACTCATCCCAGTACTTTCTCTCAATTTTTCTCCACTGCGACCCGTCAGCAGGTGCTCTCAACTTCCCATCTTTCTTTCGGTTCTCACTGTGCCATCGCATCAACTTGGCATGCTCTTCGTTTCTGAACAGACGTTTCAACCGTGGTATTATAGGAGCATACCACATCACCTTCGCAGGAACCCTCTTCCTGGGGGGCTCGCCATCAACATCACCAGGGTCATCTCGTCTGATCTTATACCGCAATGCACCACATACCGGGCATGCGTTCAGATCCTTGTATGCACCGCGGTAGAGGATGCAGTCATTAGGGCATGCATGTATCTTCTCCACCTCCAATCCTAGAGGGCATACGACCTTCTTTGCTGCGTATGTACTGTCGGGCAATTCGTTATCCTTTGGAAGCTTCTTCTTCAATATTTTCAGTAGCTTCTTAAATCCTTTGTCAGCCACAGCATTCTCTGCCTTCCACTGCAGCAATTTCAGTACGGTACCGAGCTTTGTGTTGCCATCTTCGCAATTGGGGTACAACCCTTTTTTGTGATCCTCTAACATGCGATCGAACTTCAGCTTCTCCTTTTGACTTTCGCATTGCGTCCTTGCATCGACAATGACCCGGCGGAGATCATCATCATCGGGCACATCGTCTGGTTCCTCTTGATCTTCAGTAGCTTCACCCGTTGCAGCATCATTGGGCACATCGTCTGGTTCCTCTTGATCTTCACCAGCTCCCCCATTGCAGCATCACCGTATTCAGGGGGCACATAGTTGCCATCGTACTATTCTTCTTCGTCGTCTTTCATCATAACCCCTATTTCTCTGTGCCTCGTCCAAACATTATAGTGTGGCATGAAACCCTTGTAAAGCAGGTGGAGTGAAGGATTTTCTGGTTAGAGTAAGACCTCGTATTCCCACATTTAGTGAATTGGACAACACATAAAACCATTCTGCTTGTTTGCCTCAGCCGCATCGAGAAACTCATGCACGCCCTTAATGTACTCGCAGGTGTGTCTGTCACCGTACATCCATTGTCGGTTCATCTGCGTGCATTATATATAATTAAGTGTCCAAATTAATAGAAGTTCATCATCACATTAAAACCAAAGTGCACACATAGTTCTCATTTAACAACATATAGCTCTCCAGAGCATCTAATTAATTAAACCATACATTGAAACTATGTAAAACATTTCAATGCGAAAACAAATGCGATCATAATCGCAACCAAGGTAACAATTGATCCAACGACATAACGATACCAAGCCTCGATATGAATGGCATATTTTCTAATCTTTCTAATCTTCAAGCGCATTACATCCATCTTGATCTTGTGATCATCGACGACATCCACAACATGCAACTCCAATATCATCTTCTCCTCCTCAATTTTTTTATTTTTTCCTTCAACAAATTGTTTTCTTCTTCAACTAAATTTAACCTCTCGACAATAGGGTCGGTTGGCATTTCCAATTCACATACATCCTACATAAATAAAATCTATGTCACGTTAGTCGGCATAATTTTCATAAACAATAAATGAACCAATAGTTATAAAGATAATATATATAGCACATCCGAATCATAGACAGGACGAGGGCCGATGGGGGCGGATACCAAAATCATCGCACTATATAAGATGCAATAATAAAAGTAAGAAAATAATACAAGTATCTATGTAAACATACAAGTAAAAATATTTTTCCTTTCAGATAGAAGATAAGAACAAGAGGCTCACCACGGTGGTGCCGGCGATGAGCTCGGCGCGGGTGATCGACGGCGGTGAAGACGGGGACGGGGCGTGACGGACCGCTAAACCTAGACAAATATTGTGGAAAATGGAATTTGGAGGTCGAGCTTGGAGAGGAGAAAGCTTAAGTAGTGTGGCTCGGGCATTCCATCGAACACCTTGTGTGCATAGGAGGTGAGCTAGAGCACCACCAAGCCCCCTCCCCCTCGGCCAAAAAAAACAGAGCAGTGTGCTCTGCTCTCACGCGAGGGGGTATATATAGGCACTTCATTGGTCCCGGTTGGTGGCTTGATCCGGGATCAAAGGGGCCTTTGATCCCGGTTCAAGCCACCAACCGGGACCAATGGTGGTGGGCCAGGAGCGAGGCCCATTGGTCCCGGTTCATCCCACCAACTGGGACCAAAAGGTCCAGATGAACCGGGACCAACGGCCCACATGGCCCGGCCGGGCCCCTGGGCTCACGAACCAGGACCAATGCCCCCATTGGTCCCGGTTCTGGACTGAATCGGGACTAATAAGCTGACCCGGCCTGGACCAAAGCCCTGTTTTCTACTAGTGATATATGTTCATGACGATCTTCTGTTTCCTTCGTTTGCTTACTAGCTAGCTAGCATGTCTAGTCCTCTCTATATGTATGTATAGTACGTAGCGTCGACCAAGCACGAACATAAGAGAGGACACTTCTCTCTATTAATTATAGCTAGCTAACACAATATATGAAACACCTAAATTAACCCCCCAAAACCCCCAACCCCCCCCCCCTTTCAAAAAAAACAAAAACCTCAGCCACAGAAATGCTGACGCATGGATGCCTATTGGTCCCGGTTGGTGCCACCAACTGGGACCAAAAGGTCTCCTACCTGGGCTCCGCGCACAAGCCACGTGGAGGCCCATCTGTTTCGGTTCTGGATTGAACCGGGACTAAAGGGACAGGGCATGAGTACCGACCCTTTAGTCCCGGTTCAGGAACCGGGACAAAAGGCCCTTACGAACCGGGACAACAGGCCCTTTTTCTACTAGTGAGTACTATGGAAACTTTGGACAAGAAAGGTTCTCGGCTTGCATACTCCGGGCATACCTCTTTGTCTTTACTCTTGACGTCGTCCTTGCTCTGAAATTCCCGGCCTCCTTTGGTTTAGAGGAATTTCATAGGAATTCTAGAGGATAGGATTCTTATAAGATTTTTTTCTTTAGAGCTCTTTGGTTCATAGGAATGGATTCCTATTCCTACATATGATTGGTTCCTATCCTCCACATTTAATAGGAAAATAAAAAAGAGCCTAGACTCAATGGAAAAATTCCTTTGGTGTCAACCAAATGACATCTTGTTTCCTATTCCTACTCATAGAATTTGATATACATGTCATCTCATTTCCTACAAAATTCCTATTCCTATGATAATCCTATCCTATTGTTAGATAATAACGAGAAATAAACGAGACAGAGAGACACGGATTTTTACGTGGAAACCCTTGCGGGAGAAAACCACGGACGCACGAAGGCGCAATCACTATGAGGAGGAGTATTACAAGCACGAGACGACAGGCCGTCTGAAGTGCGACTACATGGGGTATATAAGAGGGCAATACATGAGAGTCCTTGGAGGACAAGTAAACGAGTTGTACTCGTACGCGTCGACGTCAACGCAAAGGCCCACACCGGTTGTACTACGTCTAGTCAACCCGGTACTAGAATTTGGATCACAATTTAACAATCTCCACCTTGAGCCAAATTCCCTCCAGTAGTCGAAGAAAGTGAATAACTCCATCCAAATCAGCATAAAGACCTTGTGCGTCAAAGTCCATAGGACTAGTGAGAAATACCAACTAAGCCTGAGCAAAGCTCAAACTTGTTGGTAGGAACTGGCTTTGTCATCATATCAGCAGGATTATCATGAGTACTTATCTTGCATACCTTCAAATCACCTTCAACAACAACATCTCGAATATAGTGAAATCTAACATCAATGTGCTTTGTCCTCTCATGATACATTGGATTCTTTGTAAGATATATGGCACTTTGACTGTCACTAAATACGGTAGGGCAAGATGAATCTCCACAAAGCTTAGTGTATAAACCTCTCAACCAGATAGCTTCTTTGTAAGCCTCAGAAATAGCCATATACTCGGCATCAGTAGTGGAACAAGCCACAATAGACTGCAAAGTTGCTCTCCAACTCACAGCACAACCACCAATGGTGAAAACATAACCTGTGAGCGATCTCCTCTTATCCAAATCACCAGCAAAATCAGAATCAACAAAACCAACAAGTCCATCTCCAGTTTTCCCAAACTTTAAGTAAGCATTAGAAGTACCACGCAGGTATCTGAAAATCCACTGAACTACTTTCCAATGCTCTTTTCCAGGATTAGCCATGTATCTACTGACAACACTCAATGCATATGATAAGTCAGGACGAGAACAAACCATGGCGTACATAAGTGAACCAACTGCACTTGAATAGGGAACTCTAGACATGTACTCAATATCTGAATCTGACTTAGGACATAAAGCTGATGATAATTTGAAGTGTGCAGCTAACGGAGTACTCACCGGCTTGGCATTATGCATATTAAAACGACGAAGAACTTTATCAATATATCCCTTCTGACTTAGATATACTTTTCCAGACGGTCTATCTCTGGATATTTCCATGCCAAGAATTTTCTTTGCTGCACCCAAATCCTTCATCTCAAATTCATTACTCAATTGCTTCTTTAGTTCATCAATATCTAACATACTCTTTGCAGCAATAAGCATATCATCAACATAAAGGAGCAAATAAATAGTTGAACCGTTGACAGTTTTCAAATAAACACAACTATCATAATTAGACCTTTTGAAACCTTGAGAGAGCATAAAGGTGTAAAATCTCTTGTACCACTGTCTAGGGGATTGCTTCAATCCATAAAGAGATTTCTTTAACTTGCAGACACGCTTTTCTTTTCCAGGAATAACAAAACCTTCAGGTTGTTCCATATAAATATCCTCTTCTAATTCTCCATGTAAGAATGTAGTTTTAACACCCAATTGTTCAAGCTCAAGATCACGCATGGCAACAATACTGAGTAAAGTGCGAATAGAGCTATGCTTCACAACAGGAGAAAAGACTTCGTTATAGTCAATACCTGGAATCTGGCTATAACCTTTAGCAACTAACCTTGCTTTATATCTTGTCTCATCATTAGGAGAAACACCTTCTTTCCTCTTGAAAACCCACTTGCAACGAATAGGTTTCTTCTCTCTAGGCAATTTTACTAAATCCCAAGTGCCATTCTTTTCAAGTGATTCCATCTCATCATGCATAGCGGTCATCCACTTATTACTATCACCAGAAACAATAGCCTCGGATTATGAAGAAGGCTCAGCATTACCTTCAATTTCTTCTGCAACAGATAAAGCAAAAGAAACAATATTGCACTCTTCAATTAACCTGTCAGGTTTATTAATACCCCATCTAACTCTGTCACGTGCAAGATTCCAACTGGGTGGAACAATAGGCTGATTTGGAGTGGGAGTGACATGTTCATCATCAACGACGGGTTCATCATGTGCATCAACAATTTCATTACCAGATGTATCACCTGTTTCAATAACATGCTCCACCTGAACAGTAGACTGCTGAATAGTAGGCTGTTGTTCACTCTCAACAGGAACATTAGTAGATGGAACATCATGTAACTTAGCAGATTCATTAAAAATAACGTTTCTGCTAATAACAACCTTCTGGGTTTCAGGATTCCACAATTTAAAACCTTTAACACCAGACTTATAACCAAGAAAGATGCACTTAACGGCCCTAGGCTCCAACTTTCCATTATCAACATGAGCATAAGCAGTGCAACCAAAAACTCTCAACTATGAATAATCAGCAGGTGAACCAGATCATACCTCAATTGGAGTTTTCTTATTAAGAGCAATAGATGGTGAACGGTTAATGAGATAACAAGCAGTGGAAGCGGCCTCAGCCCAAAAACGCCTATGCAAACCTGCATTGGACAACATGCAACGGGCTCTGGAAATAATGGTCCTGTTCATACGCTCAGCAACACCGTTTTGTTGAGGAGTATAAGGAACGGTGTAGTGTCTGACAATGCCTTCAGACTTGCAATAATTTTTAAATTACTTAGAACATAATTCCATACCATTATCAGTGCGAAGTATCTTTACCTTCCTTTCAGTTTGCTTTTCAATCATAATCTTCCACTCCTTAAATGCTGAGAATGCTTCATATTTATGCTTGAAGAAATAAGGCCAAACTTTTCTCGAATAATCATCAATAATAGTCAGCATATAACTTGCACCACCTAATGACTTCTTCCGAGATGGTCCCCATAAATCAGAATGCACATAATCAAGAATACCTTCAGTTGTATGAGTCGAAGTGTTGAACTTCACCCTCTTGTGCTTGCCGAAGATACAATGCTCACAAAATTTCAATTTACCAGGTTCATATCCGTCAAGAAGACCTCTCTTATTTAACTCTGCTAAACCAAGTTCACTTATATGTCCAAGACGCATATGCCAAAGGTTAGCAGCATCACAATCAGAATTCTTTGAAACAACTGGAGTAGCGTTACCTGAAACAGTAGAACCTCGAAGGTAATAAAGACCATTTGTCGAACTTAAGTCACCTTTCATCACAACAAGGGAACCTTTGGTGACCTTCAAAACACTATCTCCACCTGAATATTTGTACCCCTTTGCATCAAGGGCACTCATAGAAATAAGATTTCTCTTCATCTTTGGAATATACCGAACATCTGTCAAAGTTCTGATTATGCCATCAAACATCTTGATTCGAATAGAACCTATGCCTTCAATCTTGCATGGTGAATTATCAAAATCCAAAACGGAACCAGCAGCAGTAGTGGAATCAAAAGTATTAAACCAATCTCTATGTGGACACATATGAAAAGTGCATGCAGTATCAAGTACCCACTCATCATTGGTCTCAGCACATCCAGCAATAACGACAAGAGCATCATCGGAACTATCATCACGAGCAACGTTAGAAGAATTTTCACCTTGTTTGTTACCTTTCCTCTTTTCTTTACTCTGCAACTTGAAACACTCTGAGATGTCATGCCCGTCTCTCTTGCAATACCTGCAATACTTCTTGTCTCTGGATTGCGACCGGCCCCTGTAGCCGTTTTTACTTTTGCCTCTGTTTCCATTATTGGAGTTCTTCTCCTTTGTCCTGCCACGAACAGACAATCCCTCGGCTTGGGATGAACTCGAACCATCATGAGGCACCATTAATTTCATCTTCTCCTTAGAGTTCAAAGCTTCATAAACTTCATTAAGCGTGAGAGTATCACGACTGTATAATATGGTGTCTCAAAAATTGGTATAAGAACTTGGCAGTGAACAAAGTAACATTAAAGCAGTATCTTCCTCTTCATACTTAACCTCCATTGCAGCTAGATCGGATATGATCTCTTTAAATTCTGAAATATGATTCAAAACATTACCTCCCTCGGGTAACCTGTGCAGGAATAATTTTTGCTTCAGATGCATCTTGCTGGTGAGATCTTTAGTCATGCAAATCCCTTCGAGCTTTAACCATAGAGCGGCGGCAGTTTTCTCGCTCAAAACTTCCTGCAAAATATTATTATGCAAATGGAGTTGAATTTGTGACAAAGCCTTACAATCAATTCTTTTCTCCTCGTAAGTCCAATCTTGAATTCGGTTCTTCCCAAAACTATCCAGTGCTACATCATAGTCGGCCTGCGCCAACAACGCCCGCATCTTGACTTGCCATAGGGTAAACCTTGTGTCACGGTCCAACGGCGGAAGATCGTACTTCATGGATGCCATGAGTCGATAAAACTGTGTACACAAAATAGTACAAGCCAATAGAAAAATTCTTGACAGAATTTAATATGCGGAGCAAATAGAACAGAGTAAATAGTACCTGGTAGTATTAGGCAGTGGACGTAGCAGACGAACGGGGAAAAAAAAAACTGAACTAGTACGAGAGTACAGATTCAGTTGTCCCTTGAGATGACGTGGACTAGTACAGCTACAGTTGATGTAGTACTCCAGTAACAACGTAGCTCACACCTTGTTTGATGACGTGCCTCGGTCCAGGCGGCCTTGCGGCAGCGCACCGAAAAACGATCTCGTTTGGATCTCTTCACGTCACGATCGAGGGCAGCCTCTGGACTTATCTGTGTGGGCTTGCGGCAGCGTACGGCGGCTGCTTTGGATATTGGTAAAAAAGAACACCTGTCGAACTCGGCTTCTTACTGTGGCACACTGGAAATCGATCCGGTCTCGGCGGATCACACGACGCGGCGGCGGCGCGCACTGATAACCCTAATCTTCTCGTCTCCAAAAAATCTCCTATCTAAACCATAGCTCTGTATACCACTTGTTAGATAATAACGAGAAATAAACGAGATAGAGAGACACGGATTTTTACGTGGAAACCCTTGTGGGAGAAAACCACGGACGCACGAAGGCGCAATCACTATAAGGAGGAGTATTACAAGCACGAGACGACATGCCGTCTGAAGTGCGACTACATGGGGTATATAAGAAGGCAATACATGAGAGTCCTTGGAAAACAAGTAAACGAGTTGTACTCGTACGCGTCGACGTCAACGCAAAGGCCCACACCGGTTGTACTACGTCTAATCAATGCGGTACTAGAATTTGGATTAACACCTATGAACCAAAAGAGGCCGTAGATTTGCATGTCAGCTGGTTTCCATATGCACACGGCGGAAACTATAGACAAGACAGGTTCGAGCCATGCATGCATGTTTTCGAATACCATGGACAAGAGCATGCCTCTGTGGTTTGACGTTGTTCGATACGCCCGTAGATTTGCATGCATGTATGACTCTTCAAATCTCAACGTTAAAACATGGCTTCTACACATGATCTCCGTCTTCCCGTTTAAAATTTGGCACCAATGGAAGGGTACACGCACGCAGTACTGGGTGGACGTATCCACGCACGATTCATGTCGGTTTTAGGCTGGTCACAATGGGGAGGAACTTAAGAGTAACATCACACACTCCAATACAACTTTGCTTATGTGTCACATATTTAATGAAGAGAAAGGTGCTTGTGGTAACTAGCTAAGTTACCAGAACATCACACATTTCAAGAAACAATGAGTCTATAACCTAATAAATACATTGTTGCATGACACTACATAGATGTTTCTACCCACTGTGGAGATAGTAACATAGTCTAGGAAAGTGTGTAAGTTACTAGACTATGTTCTTGCCCATTGTGACCAGCCTTAGAGGGTGAGCCAACAGATGCGGCGAGAGTCCACCACGCTTTATTACGTCCGGCAACGGACGATGACGGAACCATGCACGCACGCAAACAAAACGCGGCCGTTCACTTATAACCTACGCGTACGAACTTATATAGCAAGCTACGGTCTACATACGTCGTCACAGAATCGAAGGGCAGTGGCCCATGCGGCCGGCCAGGTGAACTCCGTCAACGTTGCTCCGCCGGGCGCGCCACGCGTATCGCCGTGGCCCATGACGAGACGCGGCATGGCGCCGCTCCGGCGCCCCCACCTCGCACGTCTCGCTCCCGAACAGGGGGCTACATGCCTACGTACATGAAACTTTGGCAAGGCTTTTGGCCTAGGCGCAACTGAAAAAAGGTCAGTGACGCAAACGTTGCGAGGGCATATTCCAGAAACTTCTGCTTCACGCTTGTATCGTGCACGCAGCTAAGCTCTTATCGTTTCAAGGAAAAAGCTACTTTCTCTCCGTTGAGGTTTGCAAGGCCATTTACAAAACTAATGAAATTCCTAAAATTAGGATGTGATTACCTAGTAGACAATGAGACCCATTCCTAAAATACTAGGTTCTTTTGAGTCTTATGACTGGCTGTGGAAACAACAAGATGCCTTCTCCCCAGCTCCTTCTTGAAGCTCAACCTAATTTTTTTTATTTTAGAAGCCTGCTAATTAAGGGTTAACCAGTAGGTTCCTAAACTAAAATTTTAGGTTCAGCATCTAGAATAAGTTGGGGAGGAGACGTTTTATTTTCACAACCAGCCATAAGCCCCAAAAGAACTGGCCAAGAAAGTTGTATACAAGTCTATGTGTGCGCGTGCGTCCCTGCAAGAGATGGGTTAATATCCGACCAATTACTCATTGGCTTGGTTTTACAGACATGGCTCTCCTGCCTAACAAACTCGAATGGAGGTACTACCAAAATCATAAATCATGAAATAATTCAAACTACAAAAATGTTATTACAAAAGTCTCTTACTAGTCGTTTGGAACAATTTTGTCATCTAAACTCTAGAAAGTAGACAAACCCTCTCAACTTTCAAATAAAACTTCGTACTCGTTGACTTAAAGGGGTTTGATTAGCAGGTGATGGGATTTTCACACTCTTTGTAGCCCTACCAGTAAAAAATAAAAAAATGTTTAGGATAATGATAATAAACAATTGGATAAATGGGATTTCATTTTTCAAATGAAAGCTTGAAGCCAAACCAGGAATTCGAAAAATTATTGAAAAGTCTTAAAAAAGGCAATAAGTTCATGAATATCCATGGAAAATCAGGAAATATAGGGATTTTCCATGAATGTTTTTAAATTGTTTGTGATTTTTCATTGACTTATTCATAATAGTATATGTCTTTTCATTTTATGTTAGTATTTTGTTTCTTGCAATCAAATTTTCTTGGTAACATATATAGATTTTTCCAATTTGTTTTCTGCTTTGAAATGGAGTGTGATGTTTTTCTCTTCACAAAAATAGTTTATTTTCAATGAATATTTATATCCTTTTCATATTTCTTGTTCTTCTTTCACTTCTTTTGTGTTGGTTTGTGCTAGATCTCACAACCATATCATTGGTTAACTGCATTGAGTTGGGAGACAGGTAAATCTAACCACATTTAAAGCTAAGGGTATGCTTATCATGTTTTACAGTTTAAGGACCAAAAAAACGGTCATAGTTGATAGACTACTACTATATCACATAGCTAATCTACATCATTAATTCCATAGAATGTACTAAGCAAATAATGTACACGTGATTTCTTATAGTGTTATTTATGCTTAATCTAGTACTATGCCAAATGTATAGACTGGTCAGTAGACAGGGTTAGATCTTCTCTAGCACTAGTGACTCAATGGCAAGAAAGCATTTTAGTTAAGCTTGAGAATTGCCCCACTTTATTCTATTGAGGGTCATGGGTTTATCAGCTACCACTATCTGAAACCATAATGCTTCTTTTACTATCGGAGTTTCACATTTGACAATCTATGTGAGTTGTGGAGACAATTAATCTAAAACATTCTCCAAAGACACCTCCAATGTATTCACGTAATTTCATAAAACTGCAAATAGCTTAAATTTGTAACTGCACAAGATGTTGATGGCCCTGCAAAAAAGCAAGATGTTTGATGGCACCCAAACAATGGTGCCAATTTAGTCATATATTTTCTGCGGAGTATCTAACACTTGAGTTTTTTTTAATTGTTTGGATTGCTTACCACATGTGTCATGTGGTACCTAACACTTGAGTTATCTTCCCATACAACCGCATAACTTGCGGTGGGGTTCCACTACGAAAAACAATAAAAGAAACAATAGAAATTACTATTCAGCCACATCAGAGTTATTTTATTTAAAAAGTATCTTAAAAATTTCAAAAAATATTCTGATCCATCAAACAGTAGTTTGTTCTTGTATTAACCATGTGATCTTGTCACAGTACCTTGCTAAGTTTTCATAATTTCCACATGACCGTTGGATGCCAGTCTGGCGGCAAGGAGCTGCATGTTAGGCTTTGTTTGAAATGTCGTTTCATCTCAAATACACCTGTAGAAAAGATACAGATCTCCGCCCATCGTTTTGATTCCGGCTGAAAATCTACTGGTGGCCGGTAAGATACACGCGTAAACTAAATACGTCTGTATTTGATTACACCGCATCCAAGCGCAGCCTTACTGTAAACTGTTTGCTGGACGTTTCTCATGAAGAACGCATTGCCGTGTTTAACTGTACGTAATGGAATAAAATCACGTCGAGGTATTTTCTACCGGATGTAGTATTTGGACTGTACCTTACCCTGTGTGTGTTGTGCAACTTAGAGCATCTCCAGCCGCGCCTCAGGAAAGGCCTCCCTAAACGATTTTCTCGCGCCGGCATTCAAAAAACGGCCCAGTCGCGTCCCCAAAAGCCCTATTTTCGCCGGCCTGAGCCGAAAACAGCGCCAACGGACCCAGGCCAAACCCGGCACGCTGGGGGGCGCCGGGTCTAGCTGTTTTGGCGCGAAAGAGCTGCGGGTCAGCCGCGTCAGCGACACGTCGCCTCGCCTTCCCCCAACGGCCTCGGTTCCCGCGGGGAATCAATGGCAAGGCTGCCGCTGGTCAGCCTTGCCATTGATTTCTCACGGGCGGCGCGTCACGGGACGGCGCGCCGATGCCTCCCCTCCCTCGCACGCGTTCACACGGGCGCGGCGCGACTATATAGCCGGTGACCTCACTCGCCTGTGCCCACACCAGCCCCGCCCCTCGCCGCCGCGCAGCCCCTCCCCCTACCTCTCCCTTGCGCCGCCGCCCAGCCCCTCCCTCTCCCGAGCCCGTCGCCATGGCAGAGCGTTTCCCCGGAGACGAGGCGGCGGCCAACGGCTTCGGTCGCCGTTCGCTGCGCGAACAGGAGTCCTGGCTCCTGTTCCAGGAGAACATCCCGGCGCCGCCGGACATGCGCGCCGGGCCGACGGGGTGGAGACTCAGCGACGGGGGAGTGCCCGTTCCCCCGTTGCCTGACGCCGTGGCCAAGCCCAAATACTTCGCCGAGGAGGTCGAGGTCGTACGCGCCTCCCTCACCGACGCCCAACTCTCCCTTCCCCAGTACGCCGCCGACAACCACGCGGCTTGGGTGGCGTACTTCGAGCGCCGCCAGCAGCAGCGGTTGGCGTCCACCAACGACGCGCCGGTGGTCGGCGGCCAGAAGAACAGCGAGGGGTGCCACTTGTGGTGGGGCGTCCCCGGCCGCACACTCGAGGGCGTGCTGGCGTACCTCCAGGGAGGCAACGACCCACCGTTGGCGTACCCAGCGAGGGTGGCCGCCCCGGCGCACCACCGACGCGTCGGGCCATGGGCGCCAAGGAGGTTCAGGTCCTCCTCATCTTCTTCCTCCTCGTGATCTTCCTCGCACTCCTCCGGTACTCCGGCCCTGCTCCGCGTCAAGGCCGAGCCCGCAGCGGAGACGCCGCTCGGCTGGCGCACTCGCAGCGCCGGCATCATCATCAACGAGGGCGGCCGACGCGCCTCCTCGTCGGCTCCTCCTCCGCGCTTCGTCAAGCCAAAGACGGAGCCGGGGCTCGCGCCGGTGAAGACGGAGCCGGGGCTCGCGCCGGTGAAGAAGGAGCCGGCCGCGCCGGTGAAGACAGAGCTCGACGACGACGACGCGGCCCTGGAATGGGCGTGCAGGGACTCCATAGCGATGGAGAAGGAGCGTCTGTAGAAGGCGAAGGAGCACCAGTGCGCCGCCCTGCGCCGCTTCGCGGAGCGCCGACGCGGCCGCGACGAAGGCGGAGTCGTCGTCATCTGCGACAGCGACGACGACGACGCGCCGCCGCCACCAGCCCGCGTTGGCTTCGCCGGTGAGGGGTCCACCAGGGACGGCCGCGTCAAGGAGGAGAAGTTCGACGACGGCGGCGACAATGGCGGCGACGACGGCGACTACTCGGCGTTCAGCCAGTTTCTTTTTTAGATTAGTTATCTATTTTGCTATGTAATGAAAATCCGCGAACATGTCTAATATATGCCCAAGTTTGCCAAAATTTATCGTGTTTAACCGAACTTCGCCGAACTGTGCCAAAATTTGCTATGCAGATTTTATTCTTAAACATGCCTGGGGGCGGCCCTGGGGCCGGCGGCTGGGGACCAACTCGCCCCAGGTTCAATTTTTACGTCGGCTCACCACCAGGTGGCGATTTTAGACGCCTCCTGAGATGGCAATGGCTGGAGATGCTCTTAGCCGCGTGGTTAGGGTTTTGCTAGTTGGCCCGTTGGCCGGAGCTCACCGTCCGTGAGCATGATTTCGAATAATCTTCACGAGTAGCCAACTGACTGGTGACTGCGCTTGCGAAGAAGAAAAGCCCGACGAGTCCACGGCTCCACGCCATTCGCTGGCCGCAACAAACCTCCAGCCAGGCTGTGCTGCCCCCACACCCGGCTACACGACAACGCTCCCTCTGCCTCCCCGCTGCGTCTCCCTCTGCCGCTCCGCTATATATACCTCTTCCTCCCCATCACCGTCTCCGGCAGCAACCACACCGCGCATTACATTACCACCGCAACAGCGCGAACAAGAGAAGAACCAGACAGTAGCAAGCAGCAGCAGCAGTAGCACACACGTGACGACCAAGACGGAATGGGTCTTTGTGTGTCGTACGACGCGGCGGCCGACGGCCCGGCGACCGCGAGAGTGGTGCTCCCCAGCGGCGAGCTCCGGGAGTACTCGCCGCCCGCGACGGCGGCGATTGCGCTGGAGGAGGTGGGCCAGCAGGGGTGGTTCCTCTGCGACGCCGACAGGATGGGGTTCGAGGGCTCCGTCGCGGCGATGGCGGCCGGCGAGGAGCTCCAGCCGGGGCAGATCTACTTCGTCTTCCCCGCAGAGATGCTGCGCCGCCGCCTCACCGGCGAGGAGGTGGCCTCGCTCGCCGTCAAGGCCAGCGCCGCCCTCGTCAAGGCCGCCACCGCCTCCTCTGCCGGCGGCCGGCGCCGGCGAGGCTCCGTGGCGCCGCTTGTGTTCGCGCCGTCGGAGGAGGACTACTCGAACGAAACCTTGGCGACGTTTGCAGTGAAGCCGGCGGTGCCGCAGAAGCGGAGGGTGGCCTACCGAGGCGGGAGGTCGCCGCCGAGGTTCTCGCCTGACTTGACGGCCATCCTGGAGAGCGAGTAGAGCCGCGGAGCGCACGAGACTGCCAGAAAAGAAAAGCACCTTTGCACAAAGCCCTGCCTCGCCTGGCCGCGAGTGATGCGTGACCCGGCCGCTAATGTTGGATCGAACGGCGGCGACGCGGTAAATGATATGTGGAGTTAGGGCCTGTTCTGGAACTCTCCCAGCTCCACCGAATCCACGATTTCAGCTTCTGGAGCGAGCTCCTCACTTCACCCAGCGATCAAGAAACGTTATGCAGGGACGCTGCCTTCTCCCTTCGCTGCAGCCCAGCTGGGAGGCAAAAAGCCTGTTAGGCTCCCCATTGGGCTGGCTGGAAGCAGCCCAGATGTGCAGCAGAGTTTTTTTTTCACAGTTGTCATGCCTTGGGCTAGCTAGGCTGTACGTGGTGATACACACATTTGGCGTGTTAAAAAAAAGGATACACATATGGCTGGGCGGGGCTGTACGTGGTGCCTTGGGCTTATAGCATGCAAAGTTCTTGTTAATACAGTAGCTACGGCAGCTACTTTTGCTGTACAGGAACATGTACAGAGAGATCGCCGTTTGGTACATGGAGCAACAAATATTCGAAAGATCCCAAATTTTCAGAGCTAACATAGGTCATAATTTAGCAGAAAAACTTGTTCATGCCACAAAAGCTTCATTTGCCAAAAAGTTTGCAAATCAATATGGTCTCACATAGAAAATCATGAACATGATTTCTTCACCAACTAAGAGCAATGGCTGTAGCTAGTTCATGCCTAAACAAATCCATGTTAGGACCGCTTTCTGCCGTTGTTGAAGCATCCGATGCATTTGAAGGAATAGCACACTTCTTGTATCTATCAGGAATAGTTGGAACATAATCCGGATCCCTCTCACACCGAAGAAAGTGGAGATCCTCTTTGTCATGGAGGCGGACATAGTTGTGTAGTGTCATGGTAGCCGCAACAATCATCTTTTGTGTTGCAATCGAGTAGTTTGGCATCTTGAGCAAGATTTGCCATTTCATCTTCCATACACCAAAGGTTCTCTTTATGGTATTGCGCTTGGAAGAGTGGAGCCGGTTGAACTTCTCTACAGGAGTAGTTGGGGGCGCACCTCTCTGGAAGTCGGGGATGTGATAGCGTTCTCCTTTGTAGGGTGCTAGATAGCCATCTCTGTTAGGATAACCGGCGTCTACAAGGTAATACTTGCCTACACAAAGCAACAACAAACATGATTGTGAGTTGGAGGATATGTTACATAAGTTGCAACAAAAAGATATATACTAACCCTTGGGAGGATGTGGGAATATGGCCTTGTCATTTTCAATTGCATGGAATAGGACACTTGTGTCATGCATAGAACCCGGTTGTCCAATTGAAGCGTAGGTGAAATGCATATCAAAGTCGCATACTGCCATCACATTTTGAGTTGTTGCACCCGTTCTTCCAATGTACCTTACTTTTGAAGGTCCTTCCGGAATAGAAGCCCTAATATGTGTCCCATCTATTGCACCAATACAATCTTTGAGGTGAGGAAAAGCCCTTTTATCACGCTTAATCCTATCATGCACAATGTGAAAATTTGGGTCTTGAGGCCTAATGTAGTGAGATGACATTTTGATCACACAATGTAGAACATCATGGAACTTACGATGGACCGTATCTGCTCCATGTTTGAAACGGTTTTGGGTTCTCCTATTTGATTCACAACCCCCCAAGGTCCATAAGAACATAGCTAGAGACTCATAAGTGGTAACAAAGCATGTTTCTTTGAGGCCATACTCTGCCACCAACTTGTCATGAAGATCAAAGAACACATGTGCATTCATTCTCAACATTGTGTATGTCTCTCCGGGAGTGCCAATAGTCTCTTGCGACCATTCAAAACCAGTCAACCTAGATGTCCTAGGTTCGGCCTTCATGACCCAACTTTTACAATACTTACCAACTATGGAAGACACGCCTGAACAACGCATGTCCATATCATGTTGATATTGTAAAACCATAATTTTCTTTCTTTCATAATTAGTGTCATCATCACTTTCACTATCCGATGACATCTGCATATAAACAATCACCAACATATGAAACACAAGTTAGCATCTATTGGATCAACAACATAGACATAATGCAAAGATAAATAACAAACACTAGGTTAAACAACATAGACATAAAAGATGGTTCCATAAAGCCTACATAAATAGATGGAATGGTATCAAGTAGTTCCCATACTTTAAGAAGTAGGTTCAACATAAAAGACATAAATAGTTTTGATAGCAAAGGATAATCGACCATCACACATAGATGGAATATAAACTAACTACTTCGCATACTTCAAGTCATATTTCCTACGCAACCAACCCTTCCGAGAGTCAGGAGGCATGTAAAGAAACATCTCCCTTTGCGCCCTCTTCACAAACAACTCGCTAGCCATGAAGAACTCATCGGTATTAACTGTTGCACCACAAGCAATGACTTCGTCCATGACCGAGGTGACACAGTTCGCCTCATCTTGCTTTAGGAAAGACTGAAATGACGAGTGAGAAGCCTCGGCAATGTCACCAATCCTTGTAACTTGCTCACACATCACTTGTGCGGGCTTGGGTTTCTTGTTCTTTTCTGGAATGATGATTCCAAGCCTCACTTTAGATGAAGTAGGTGTTGCCTGAGATGCTTGTTCTTCCATATCATCCAAATCAAGGTCCTCAATCTCGTCAACATTGATGGATTCTTTCACTGCCGCACTAGAGGGGGGAGGTATGCCAGAAGAGGGATTCCAATGGTCAGTACCATCAGTTGTGATATCTTCAAAAATAACCCGCAACTTTTCTTCATTAGCAAGTCCTTTCTTCTTGAACTTACCACAACCTTTAATATCCTGTAATGCAACAAGTGAAACACATTATTAGTAAATAAAGAGATATGGCTAAATTAAGATACATGATATAACAGCAAAAGAACTCACAATTTTAGCCTTCTTCCACCACTCATCATCTTGTGACACGGTGTTGTTCACATAGTCCCATCCGGCTCCGGTCTCCCGAAACTTGAGTTTCTTGAACAAGGTGAAATCAGCTTTAAGCTTGTCCCATTTGTTTTTCAATTGGGTATGTGTGTAGTCAAGCCCGGTTCTCATCTTAAATTGTCTTGTCACCTCATCAAATGCATTTGGGGTCAAATAATTGCCTGGCCTATTTCCAGCGTCCACTTGCTCGGCGAAGAACTCGCACACAATCCGAGTGTTTTCAACACTCCATTCAGCAGTCATGCTTGACACTTATCTACGAAAATGCATGTCACATTGGTCCTCACATGTACTAGCATAATATGTAAACTGAAGTTTTTTGCAAAGCCAAAATCATGTCATATCTGAACAGCACTTTACAAAGCAACTAATATCTTAGCAGTACAGCTAATATCTTAGCACTACACAATTCAAACTGTTAATATGCTACCAGTACTACACTTCACAAATTACATTCACCCAATTAGGCAGGCACTAGTTCATATTGTATATATCTTAGCAGTACACATACAACACTGCACAAAAAATCAGTTTCCGTTAACAGTACAGGAGCTCAAAAATTCAGTTTCCATTAACAGTACAGGGGCACCAAGTCTGACATAGAAGCTCACCTTGTGGTTTGGGCGAGGGGGCTCGGCCTCTGGGCTGCTGCTCCTGGCTCCGGCGTCAATGGCGACCTGCTGAGTTCGCCATTGTCAAGGGCTCGCTGCTCCAACCTGGTGCCGGGACGAGCGCTGCTGAGCAGGGGATCCGGCGGGAAAGAGGCCGGGGTGGCCGGATCTGTACGCGCAGGAGGGGATTCGGCCGGCGACGGGGGCAGCGGGTCTGGCGGCGCGACTGGCGGCGGCGAGGGTTTGAGGAGGGAGCAGAGGAGCGAGAACGGTTCGAGTCTGGGCTTCTCTGTTCTGTACGCGAGCCGTGCAAGGAGGATGTGCGCGCCAATCGTTTTCCTTGGCGGTGGCAAAGCACTGTAAATACAAGGAACTCCAGATTCTGTCGATTCGTGAAGCTGGGTTTTCCTCGCTCCGCAAAAATGCACTACGGCCCATCCCAGCTTCGCTATTTCAGCTTCTCGGAGCTAATGCGTTCGGCTTCGTTTTTCACGTGGAGTTTGGGAAGCTCAGAGTGGGAGAGTTCCAGAACAGGCCCTTAGTTTCTCGAGTTGGGTCGTAGGGATAGTCGCGTTTTGGACGTTGTTAATACTATACACGTCAGGAACATGTAGGGAATGCACATACAGATAGATCAATGTAAATAACTGTATAAACAATGTGGGCCTAAACTCCACTGCTCGTGCCCTCATCTCCTATTCTAAATAGTTAGCCCCCACTAAGTATTTCTCTCAACATGCAAGTATCCCACCTCATCATTCAACATGCATGGAAAAAGGTCCATCTCAACATGCAACTATTCATATTAAAATTCCACCTCAACATGCAAACATGCAAGCATGAAAAGATCCATCCTATTGTGCTATTTACATTTTACTATTATATTCGTTCAAAAAACTACTATTTCAAATATTCATGTTTCATATAAAAACTTTATTGAAATGTTGCAAAACGTTCCCGCAACAACGGGCCGAGCTTCATCTAGTTTTTATGTTTGTCATGTGCAGGAGTAATCCTCCGCGTTCGAAGCCAATAATCGAATTGGAACCTGTAAAATTTAGGGCATGTGCGGAACTTAAAATTGAGGCCTAACTCTTTGGAAAATCTATAGTACTGTCATAATTTTTTCTTGAAAAACATCATCATCTTTATTTGAGAGTGGATAATGACATCCATAGCAATGTGATATATCAAGAATCGTACCTTCGGTATGCAGAATGCCGGACATAACTCTCCCTCTCCCTCTATTTGCTCCTTATCCAGCACAATGAACGGCATTGTGCTAAAAAAATAAACGCATCTTGCCCGACAAGTCAAGAAATAAAACAAGCAAAACAGAATTTTACCGATTAGGGTCTACACCAGATCAATCACAATTCATAAATTGTCAAGTTCGCAAATCACAACAACTTAGATGCTTTGAATTAACTCGAGCAAACTATATTACATAGAGGGGCTGAAGATCTCGTGGCCTTGAGTGATCGACGATGCCACAGAGGGAGAGGAAGATACCTAGGGCATGAGAAGCCGACTTGCGAGTGGCAATTGGGCCGGCCTGGCTCGGGCACGACACGACCCTTAGAGGCCCGTATATAAACAGGTCGTGTTGTGTCGGCCCAAGTGCTTTACCTCGCGGCCTAGGCATGACACATAGATTGTACAGGCCGGTCCAGCATGGCACGTGTGCTGGTGGCTCACGTGCTATTTGGCCTTTTACGTTGTTTTTGGGCCAATTTTTGGCCTTTGGGATTGTTCAAGAATAAAGAAAAACTGAAGAAAAAAACATAATCAACAAGTCGTGTTGTGCCGGCACGCGAGCCTCGCACGGAACTTGACACGACCCCAGGCGTGCTACGGGCCAGACACGGCTGGTTTAGCCACATGTTGGGCCAGGCTGAGCACCCATGCTTTGGTGTCGGCCCGTGAAGCAAAGGCCCATTGGCCATCTTTAGTTTGCACTGTGGAGGATACGTGCGAGTTAGGGCTAGCATTACAAAAATCCTATTACCCACTTGTATCGGGGTATACTTATTTCCCAGTATAATAAATCGTGTACGGGCGATGGTGATGGGTCAGCCCAACTAGAAGGACCGGGTGTAGTATTTGGTTCCGTTTTTGGAAGGTTCTCCCGGTTTTCCCTCTTTAATACATTTTTTCATTTATTAAATTTTTATCTTTTACGTTTCTATATACTTGCTTATATTTTATAGTTTTTCTTTTATGTTTTTTTATTTTTGGATATTTTTTTCTTCTTCTTTTCTACGTCTTTTTTTATTTTTATTATATTCTCCTTTTAAATTTGATGAAATTTATTCAAATTCATGTTTTATTTTTTTGAAAATTCCTAAAATTTTCAATAACAATAATTTCACAAACTTTTAAATATTCACAAACAATTTGATAAATTTTAATATTGTTTTATAGAAATTTAACAATTTCCACAATCGCCAATATTTTTATCGCAACACTTTTTAAATTTATGAATTGTTTTTTAAATTCTGACATTTTTTGAATCATAAAATTAGTTTTTGATAAACATTATATTAATGTTAGGCACTTTTTATATTCATGGACATCATATGAATTGCAAAAAAAATGTAAACATACTAAATCTAAAGAAATAATGGGATTTTTTTCTAAATTGGAGCAAACGTACAGGGCGAAGCCGGTTCTATGGAGAGCGGGACGTAATGAAGCAAGGCGGCCTGTTAGGAAACTATACAGGGTGTGGAAATGCTTAATGAGCAGCTCACCAATCAATATAGCGGCAGTTCCGAATAATAGGTCCCAAAGAAGAACGAGAAGACACCAAAAAAGCACAAGGAACGTAACCTCCGCATGGTGTGTTGCGATCCGGGAGCTCTTATACGGTGTGTCCAGTGTCAACAAAGCTTCCCAGCAATCACACGCCATCGCTCGTGGTTCAGCCCATGTACATGGTGAGCACTTGATCTCATTCCTGGTTTGCTCGATCGCATATACCGCTTAAGGTTGACATTTGACCAGTCAACCCTTAACTTTTGAAAAATGCAGGAAAAAACGACAAAAAATGCAAAAAACAAAAAGTTCATGACTTGAGAAAAAGTTCATCGACTTGAAAAAAGTTCATCAAATTTGAAAAATTTCATGAAATTTCCCCAAAAAATCCACGAGTTTCAAAAAAAGTTCCTCGATTTGAAAAGAAATATCATCAAATATGTAAAAGTTCATCAAATTTCAGTAAAAGAAAATCAATTTTGAGAAGAAAGTTCATCGAACCATGAAGAAAAACAAAGCAAGAAGAAAAACGAGAAAAAAAGATGCAATCAATAACTTGGGGTTAATGTGGCGGTGTGGTTATTGTAGTGTGCTTTGATGAGGACTTCGCAGGTTCGATTCACACCAGGAGCTTCTTTTGCCGATT